>NW_025777530.1:0-82087 GCF_021130785.1 Homalodisca vitripennis | reverse complement strand
AACAAACGCATTGAAACCGTTTATTTTCACACGTGGTAGAAAAAACCATAATAATTAACTAAGGGACAACAAATCTCAATGGCCTGTTATGCAATTGACATTTTAAACCCCGTAATTTTTGAAACACCAATAAATAAAATGTTATACACATACAGTATTTATCATAGAATTGAGGACATAATTTCTAAATAACATTAAAGTAAATGCGGTTTCTGTTCAAAAGATATAAAGACAAGATCGCGCGACCTTAAGTTAGGCTTACAGACCAAAGTTAAACTGTACATCTGATTACACAGAGTCTAAGATAAATTCTAACATTGTTCTCACTGTACGATGAAGGTTAAACATAACCAAGAGAAAAACTAGAATTCTTTGGGGTGAAGTTCTTTAACAATAATTAATACCAGTACGATCTACTTAATATAAGGATATGATTGTTGTTGTTATATTGTGGCATGGATACCAATCGTATTTTATTTTTTATCATAAATCAAAGTAGATTAATTTTCTATACAATTCCGCAACTTAATAAACAGTAATCATAGTATCTAGGGACGTGTTTCAAATTCCATCCTTTAGAAAAATACATTTTTAACTTTAATGCAAGAAACCTTGTAATAAATCTTGATTTAAATTGATCTATATAACTCGCACAAGTATTATTCATAGTAGTAAACAAAATGAATAAATAAATATACTAGCTAAGGCCCACCCTGTAAGATTGAAGAATGTACACGATACAATGAAGACGGCTTCGTGACATAACTGCTGATACCGTGATAAATCAATCTTATTATATTCGAGAGCAAATATAAGCGTTAAAGGTTGGGGTGCCCTCATCCTAATACCAATTATTGCTTAATCATCATGCTATAGCTTTATAGCCATTCCTTTTTTAAACGTATCCCTGAAATCGATCATAGCCATGAGAAGAAACTCTGACCCGACACTGAAACCTTAACTGAATATGAGTCCAGCTGTATCTTGCTGACACAGACTTTGAAGCTTATTGTTTACAGTAACAAGATGCTGTATGATAGGTTTTAGCTATAAAGCTAAAACATTTCCTTGATTTCTTAGATTAATAGTCTAGATTAAAAGCAAAATCTCAACCGTCAGACAAAGCCCTTCTAGATATGAATATATACTAGAGTTTTTTGGTTTTGTGCATAAGAAGAAAAAATGTCTTTTGAGACGTGCAAAAGCACATATCATTACACATTTGATGAAAAATCGAAATCTGGTAACTGAGCGGAATAATTAATTTAGAATACGTTGTGGGACACTTTATTTCAGCAGTGGGTAGAAAGAGGTATTCAGGGCCCAACTTCTAAGTTGCAGTCCTCCACTAATTACAAATTAAACTCCCTTTTGCTGTATTTGTGTTTGCCAGAGCAACCTTAGGCAAACCTTGTGTGTTTACGCTTGCTGAGGAATTGTCAGCTGTGTCATTTCAGCAATAATTTATGTTTGCTGTTGGAGACAATCCTGATAGAGACCTTATCTCGAGAAGTAATTTTCTTATTACAGTAATGTTCCTAAATTAAAATTAATGTTACACTACTTGAACGAATCAAAAATGTATTACTGAACAAATAAATAAAGGTATGGTGTAATAAATTCAAAATATGAAACTTATGCATTATTGAAACAATTTTTCCAGTGCACCACGCAATATTTATAGTTAGTTGCCATAAGATGTATAACCCTGCTAGTTCATCTGGCATTTAGATATTTTACCTCTCTCTACCACAGCTCTTTTGCTAAGATCTTGAATATGTCAGATAGTTTGAGTTGTAGGGTTTGGAAGATCTTTTAGTTTTATATAGTGTATTAGATTTTGAACTCTGGGTTTTCTAGAAGCTATTCAGGAATAAACAAAATTATTAAAAACCACACATACAAGCGAGAACTAAAATATTTCTAAGCAATTTCCTATAACTTTTTTTGTTTTTTTTAATTGGTTTATTTTTAAATTAGCTTCTAGTTGCCCGGGTCTTAAAACCAAATTTCCTTTTATAAACTAAAAGATTTTCCCAAAACCCCTAAAACCCTAAAAATATCTGAATTTTCAAGTTTCTTAGCAAAAGAAGCTGGGGGTTAGAGAGGGGGAAAAAATATTTTAATGCCAGATGAACGAAGGGTTTTACATTTATGGCAACAAACCAAAAAAATATTGCGGGGGTTTGCACGGGAAAAAATTGTTTCAAAAATGCATAAGTTTCATATTTTGAATTTATTACACCTTTTTAACCCTTTTATTTTTTGTTCAGAAATTTCTTTTTGTTTCCCGTTAAAGTATTTGAAACTTTAAATTTTTTAAATTTAGGAAAAATTTACTGAAAAATAAGAAAATTCCCTTCTCGAGAAAAAGGTCTCTATCAGGTTTGCCCTCCAACAGCCAAACATAATTATTGCGAAAGGGACACAGCGGGAAAATTTCCCCCCCCCTCAGCAAGCGTAAAAAAACAAGGTTTGCCTAAGGTTGCTCTGGCAAACAAAAATTACAGCAAAAGGGAGTTTAATTTTGTAATTAGTGGGGGAACGGCAATTTAGAAGTTGGGCCCTGAATCCCTCTTTTCCCATGTGAAATAAAGTGTCCAAACGTATTCTAAATTAATTTTTCCCGCTCATTTACCAGATTTCGATTTTTCTTTCCAAAATTGAAATTTGATATTGCTTTTCCCACGTCTAAAAAGGAATTTTTTTTTTCTTATGCACAAAACCAAAAACTCTGGGAATTATATTTTTATCGGGGAAGGGCTTTTTTTCTGACGGTTGAGTTTTTGCTTTAATTGGGGACTATTAATTAAAAAAATAAAGGGAAATTTTTTTGCTTTATAGCTAAAACCTATCATACAGCATTTGTTACTGAAAAAAATAAGCTTAAAAGCTGGGGGGTCAGCAAGTACAGGGGGGACTAATTTTCTTTAAAGGGGGTTTCGTGTCGGGTCGAGTTTCTTCTCATGGCTAGGGATCGATTTCGGGGATACTTTTAAAAATTTTAAATTTTAAAATTGTGTAATCAGTTTTTGGGGGTTTAAAACTTTGGTCTGTAAAGCCTTAACTTAAAGGTACGCGCGAATCTTGTTCCTTTATATCCTTGTGAACAGAAAACCAGCATTTACTTTAAATGTATAATTTAGAAATTATGTCTCACCAATTCTATGGAATTACTACCTGTAGTGTTATGAATAACATTTTATTTATTGGTGTATTCAAAAATTTACGGGGTTTCAAAAAATGTCCCAATTAGCATAAACATGCCATTGAGATTTTTTTTGTCCCCATAGTTAATTACAATGGTGTTTTTTTTTTCTACCCACGTGTGAAAATAGTAGACGTAGTTTACAATGTCAGTATTGTTAATTGATAACAGCCCACTACGTTTATGTACCACACCCGCAGTCAGAAGACTACTCGAGTAGAACGGGCGTCCACTTTGGCCGTAACAATGGGCTCTTTATGGAGTTAATTCTGGACCTCAAATGAGAAAGCAGCAATGGCGGCTAGGCCACGCCCCCCTGCCCCCCGTCCCCTCCCACCCCCCTTCCCCTCAACAACCCCCAGCCACCTCCTAAGACCCCCCGGGGCGAACGACCCCCCAGCCAATGGGAGAGCAGCTAAAGCCCCGCCCACCTTACTAGATAGCGATGGCGGAAACGAGCGAATGGTCGGACGGTGTCATGGCGGATGGATGAACAAAAATTTGTGTCTCCGGCGGCCGGTATCCGAACCCGGGCCCCCTACGAATGCGAGACTGTCGCGCTTGACCACTGGAACCCCACGGAGAACGAGTTGTGCGTGGCGGCGCGATTATGGCTGTACGTGCGGCGCGGGGCGCCCCGGCGTTATCGGCGATCAGCTGTAGTTTCTTAGCTTTGTCGACTGTGGTGCTGCTATCTGGTAGAGACGGCTCACAACAATGCTGATAGCGGCAAGTGAGGACGCAAAAAAAAGTATGCCTACTGTAACACTATTGTTCTTAGCGTACGTGTGCGACTGCGGTGCTGCTATCTGGTAGAGACGGCCTTACAAACATAATGTTAACGGCAATTGAGGCTCGGCAAAAAAAAAGTAAGTGCCAAGCCATCCAGGATTTGAACCCTTGGTCCGCGCGGAACTAAAGACGAGCGCGTTAGACCACTCGGTTTGGCTATACCTTAAGAGCTCTCTCGTGTAAGGCGAGCATAACCACGTTACATGCACATGGTGACAGAGCGGATACAGCTGTGGCATTCCAATGACTACAACTACGCATGTGTGTAAACCAGACCATCTTACTCATGTAACATTGTGACAAAGCGAATGAAGCTACACAACACAACATGTAGACCACTATACGTAAATCCCACCCCGGACAGGGTTTGGGACTGTTCCGGTGCGTACAACCCCCCGGTTAAGGCATCATATGGTGCACAAAGTCGGTCCAGAGATACCTGGTTTGGTCTGACACTGCGTACCACATAATGCCCTCCCTCCCTTTTTAGAGTGGGAATTCACTTACCTGTATTGACGTCCATCGTCTGCCTTGTATATGCGAGCCTACTGGTAGACAGAAAGAACAAAAACACATTGCCGACGCGCGAAGTAAAAAATAGACCGGGAGGCGGGGCGTTGCAGAAAAATAACAAAACACGTGTTTGACGACCCGTACTACAATTATTAAAAATTTAAATTAAAAGCGTTTCTGATTACATACATTTCCCAAATCTTAACATCTACCAAAATCCGTTAAACACCCGTACAATCTAACTTTATACCTTTTAGACGACGTCATTTCTTGTAGATCACTGTCATCTAAAGTCTTTTTCATCAATCTCACTCACACCGGTAGAAATGTGACGGCTGTTTTGGTGCTGTCCCCTTCTACGAGTAACATCACTGGCCTTCCGGTCAAATTTAGTGTCCACCTTCTTTGCCTCCAGGATCCTGTAGCCACTTTCCGTGTCAACTCTTTTATCGCCATCTTTGTGTGTGGGTTCACCATGCTTCTCCAGGACGAAAGCTTTGTAGAAAGTTCCATTTTTCAATCTGTAAAGGAAAACCGACAATCTGTATAGCGAATAATCTTAACAACGAGTTCATCGTAAAACTGTTAACTTCGCTAGCGGATTGAGAATAACTATGCGTGAGCAAACACCACCGCAAATAGAGAGCGCAGTCGAATATCTTAAAGAAAAAGTTAAATGTGTAGTGTAGTCCTTACCTGTAATGAGAGCGTCGACACGTAGCGAAGAGTGACTGTGACGAATCAGCTCGCCACAGGTAGTATAATATACCTTGGAATGAAAGTGGAGGTGTCGCGGCTGTGGTCGTGGCAAACTGCCAAGCTGAAATAAGACAGGAATGCAGCGTAGTTGACCCACGTTTCCATCACCACGTAGGCTTTTGAGCCCAGGCCGTAGGGGTCCTCGAGGCGCGTTTTTTATTATAGTGAGTTTCCCCAGGAGGCCTAATCTCACTTAACAAAGAACACTGAACACGTTCAAGTTATCCAACTCAATGCCGAACCTCTCTGTGTCAAACCTCTCTTTTTGCGAGTGGGCCCCAACCATCGCCCCACTCTGTCGTGATGGCCACTCCATAACAAATTTGCCACCTCCGAAAAAGTAAACTTTTTTTTTTTGGTGTCCTTGCGAGACCGTTTAGCGAGTCCGTTAAAGTTCTCAACTAAATGCCGAACCTTTCCGTCCTCACTGTCAAGTACTCGCAAAAACTTTTATATTTTGCAAGTGTTTTTTTCTGCCCCACGTGAGCTTTGAAGTTTTTCAACTTTAATGCCAAACCCTTAGCTCTCGCAAAGCCATTTTTTTCCAGGATAGTATGTTCTCAACTCAATGCCGCACTCCTCCTCCTTCCGAGAAGGACATTTTTGTACTAATCTATATTATACTACTAGGCGGACGCGACAAGTCACTTTACTTGGTGAAGCCTTTCAATATGACTTGTCTCATCCAGGTGAAGCTGAAGCATCTCTCAGTCGGTTTCATACACAAGCCCACTTTACTTGGAGAAGCCTTTCAATGTGACTCGTTGTAACTTACAGAGGAATGAGCGAGATCCGATTCTCAGTAAGATTTCCCTACAAGTCACTTTACTCAGAGAGGCCTTTCAATGTGACTCGTGAAACACAAGCAGAGAATCGGTTGTTGACCCACTTTACTCGGTGAAAGCCTTTCAATGTGGCCTATCGTAAAACTGGAGTTTTTCTACGGGACACATTACGCTTCATCACTATAATAATTACAATGGTCCTGAAGAAACTTTCCACTAAGGTTTTGGTACAATAGTATGTAATCCCAGTCCAGCTGTTCAGCAAAATCGTGTATAAACTGCTCCGATAGAACCTGGTGACGACTTATTACTATCCAACAGTAAGTGTCAAGTTCGGCATCATTTTCACGTAAAATGAATTCAGGAAGGCGAAGCATTTTCCAAAATCGGTGGTCCAAATTACTTTATGCTGAAATATTCTCGAACATGTCAAAACGAAAAAGTATAATTTGCCGATAAAAGCTTCCAATTCCAGAAAGCGACTAAATTTCAAAATGAACGCATCAGTGAGCACACCGACAGGCACTTTGGGCTCTCGAGAAATGAGGTCCCATACAGCAGCGGTAAGCAGCAGCAGCTGTACTCGCCATGCTGACCACGATGTAATCTCAACAGTGACCGTGAACAGAAATGACTACTAAGCGGACTGGTGGATGTCTGTTTATTCAGGATTTCAAAACGACATCTAGCAGCGTGCAATTGCACACCGTACATCTTCCATCACGGCCGCTGTGTTGCGGTAGGGAGCAGGAAAACCGATGCGTTTCCTTTAACAACTGCATAATGTACTACTGTCATAACATGCCAGGTTGTCCAGCTCACAAACGTTAGAGTGAAACCGTCCTTAAAAAATTCGCTTTTCTCATGACCACGTGTATAAATTATGGTAAACGGCTTGCACAGGTTGCGAATGACACTTCCACTGTAAGGGAAATCGACCTTCTTCTCCCACAAAGATCTTGTGATAGTTCTTCTCTAACCACCAGAGCTGTTGTACGCATTTTCTTGTTTAATACTCTCCCTAGGAAACGGAGGTTTGAAAACAAATTTGACATTGAAATGAATTAGCCACAATGGCAAACTCTTTGATTTATAAAACGGTTTTTTGTTACCTTGAAAAGCTTGAAATTCAACTACTGCCACATTCATACGCCGCTGGAATGTGGCCAACGATTTGTAGCACTGGACGTCATCAAAAAGTCTGTCGCAAAGGTGACGTGGTAAAGCCTCAGGCGGATCAACGTAACCCTCGTCCGGACTTCCGTTGTTAGGCAATGCTAAACACATCACCGGACGTAAGATCTCAATAGATCCTCCGTTAAAAACAAACTCGTTGATTTGACGTGTTACGCAGGGCAGACAGTTGGTGAACTGAGTCCACTCCGTCTACGGACAGAGTTAATGTATTCTTTCCGTCGTACAGTACAACGTACTGCTGACCAAATACTCTACGTACCACCATATTCTCTCCACTTTCGCTTTTAAGAACTACTGAATCTATGCACGCCTGTCGATTTCCAAGAGTCCGGTTGATTTGGTTCGCGCACCCTAATAGAATGTTGAACACATTTCAGTGTTTCCAAAACGCAAACGTTCCCCCCTTTTACCTTTCATCAAGATACCGACACCGTTGTCGTGAATCAACAAACAATCCTACAAACAAGTATTTGGAACAATCAGGATTCAAAAAGTAAAGAGACTTTAGAAACACACCGGTAACTAGATTCGGGAGATTTCGTTTTGAGCTTTTACGGACTGATTTAACCTTGTCTATTTCCATTGGTTGACTCACCAGCTGGTCCTCCTCCTCCCCCTCCTCCTCCTTGAACACAGCATCAGCGACAGTAGCCAGTATGTCTTCACTCTTTCGCTCCATGATCACGAATGACTCTGTACACCTTGAGCAAACCATTAAGTACCTGACGTATTAGTCACTGGCTTATACAATTAACATACCTCCTCCTCCTCCTCCTCCTCCCCTTCTTCCATAGAGGATATCGTATACGTCCACTATCATTCTTCTATGACATCGTCGTCGTCGTTTTGCACAGTGTTATCGTAAAATTTCATTTAACAGTCTGAATATTTCATCTTTCCGCCTGTCAATCATTACACATACACAAGTGTCTGGTTACATCTTGACAATCCGGTGCGGTATACGCACATTCGCAATAATGCATGTAGCCATCACTCGTTCCGTTTCATTGTTTGTTAACTGGTGATTGCGGATTAGTCTACGGAATTTCACCGACCAAATCAAGGACAATATTTATCTTCCGTGAACCTTCCATCGTGGCGTCCAATTTGAAACTGAAAGATTCTGTCATTTTGCATCGTGTTTTATTCACGTTACATCATCTTCTTTACCGTGCCCTTGAGCATTGTGTAAACGAAATACGAGTCATGAAGCAGTAGACAGTAGGCTGTGGTGTTGGCCTTGAACGCTTCAACGCTTCCGTTAGCCTCTCAAATTCTAGCTCGTACATCGACAGGTACCAGACTTGACCGAATCATTTTGGCGTGAACAATCAATCACATACAAGAGTGGGTGTTTTATTTTTAAAACGTGTCCAGACTGACGTCAGGCCACCCCGACGAACCACCTAAAATCGCCATAATAGGAGTTTTTTGAAATCTTACAAACATTTCGTAGAATATAGCGGTGTCTCCGTGAATGTTGTCATAAGGGAAATATTGTGTATTTAAATACAGGCGGATGTTCGATAAACTTACAACTGTCAAAACAATGACATGTCTTTCTTTAAGTTTGTTTTTCCTTTCTGTCTGGAAAGCTACAATCACGTATCGTGGTTTCTCCCAATTGAGAAGAAGTTTTTATAGTCCATGATTGACGTCAGTTTGCGGCAGTACAGGGTATTCGTGCAACTCCCACGATCTAAACGGTATATGTATTGGAGTATCTTTTTTCCAACTAGACGTAGGATTTTTAGCACGAAACAAGTCGGATACAGAGATGTGAGGCACCCGCCAGTACAGATTGGTGATCTTTCAACGTGTGGGTCCGCTGCGTCATCGCTAATAATAGCGTTGGCATCTGTCGCCGACCGCAGCAGTATCAACTCTTGTTTTACATTCAACAATTATTCGCTTGTAATCCTCTGCGAATCCCAACAACAACCTTAAAGGCACAGAAAATGAGAAATTTGTTCATTTCTTTCTTTCCACCGGGGCCGAACCAAGCATGCATTTTCCAGATTATTTTCGTCTTCCCGCACGAGCTGGAATAATATATTTTTTAACGAAACTGGCTATACCTACATTCTTTGTGCGATCAATTTCCACACACCGCCAATCTCGTATCGGATATCATCAAAGAGAAAAGCAGCGATCGCGTTGTTAACCAGAGACACTTTAGCTATCTGTTGTACCGTCAGCTTTCTTACCGCTTACTGTACCCACAACGTGTAGTGTGCTTTCAAAAGGAGCTGTTATTAAATCCTGATAACTGATTGGTATCCTTATTTCATCGTTATTATTAAACGTGGTTGAAGCATACGGATTATGTGTGTGATATTCCAGTCCGGTAATGATTTCATTGTACTCAGCGGGACTTCTCTATATCGAGCATTTTCACGAATTGCGCCGGTGTTAACTTAAAGCCAAGAGAGCGCAAGAAATTTGCGTTAGCAGAAGTTTACCACTATCAGGCCGCGACGGTCTAATGACCTGAATTATGTTCACACCCCCTCCTTAAATACTAGACCCATGAGCACCCACTTTCTTTATATGCAACCTCAAAGATAACGTTTCACCTCTGAGATTCACAGGATTGTTGTCTTGATCTTTAAGCTCGACAGTTTATGGTGTTGCACCTTCTGAACGTTGAGCGGTAAATAAATCACTGTACCAGTGTCTCGACTATTTTTATACCCCGGCTCTACTTGTGGAAAGAACTCGTGAATAACGTGACTCTCTACACCAACCGTATATCAAACGAGCCGCGAACAACGTTTGCACTCAACTCTTATGCTGTTCACCTTGAGAATATTCACAGGCAGGTCTGAAGTGTGTACTTTAATAGCTTGCAAGCACCTTTTTGCTGAAGCCCAATATCGATGCATTCTTGTGCCTTTCTTGCTGAAATCAATCTGCACGTTGCTTTTAATCTCGGTCTTAAGAGTATTGTTTATTTGCATTCAAGCGGACTGTGATCCCCTCCGGTAGTCTCCCCTGTATATAATTCGCAATAATCTTCTACTATCCGTAAGAACCTTCCTCAAACGTTATCACTTCATCATGGTTTTCCGTAATAAAATTTATCGTTTTACATTCTTTTCAATATTGGGAATAGAATTGAACGTGCTCAGATCTATCAATTCCAATTACGTAATCGCCATCACTGGTGTGTCGTATGGAGGAAATACGTCACAAGTTATTCTTGAACCTTTCCCGCTCAGGCAAAAACATTCTTTCCGCTGAGAAACTCTAAGCACAGATGTCCAACATACAACTGAAATCAAACCCCTGACGACTTTGATAATTATACTGTATGTCAGCGGTGGGGTCCGAAATAGTATATGAGTTCCCAAGGAGGGCGAAGATTTCCGAAACTGTCAAAATAGCTCACATTATGCCGGCGTTTTCTGTAGCAAACCCAATGAGTTACCGTCACCGTAACTTGAGTCCAGATTAACTATAGCTGACTCGTATTTTCTTGGGCCCTGTTTTGAGGTAACCGTGTCACGCAATAAACACCCCTCTAAAATTGGGAAATGCTTAGTTGTTTAGCGTAGTGGATCAACTCGAAATTTGTCAACGGTCTTATCGGGATCGAGATTTTTTTTTACAACAACAACTCCTCTTCTTCTTTCTAACACCAGCTCCCCTCTTTGGATAAGGTTTTTAGGTAAAAGGGCCCCTACCTTTTCGTCTTTCCGGTCTTCTTCTTAACAACTTTCCTTCGTCTCTTCCCACCAACCACCACCACCGAAAGCCGTTTAAGCTTTCATCGCACCAGTTACCGCTAAAGCAGCTGCTCTTTCACCTAAAGTCGCGTCTGACGCTTTTACTCTATCCCAAGCCCGCTTTGCCAACTCTTTGTCTGCTTGATTGCGATGCTGGCTCCGAGTCACTGTATTTATCGTAAGCTATATCGTGAATACGGCAGGCTTCATCCCAATAAATTCACCCCCTTCTCACCCCTAGCGATTCTTTTTTTTTCAAAAATGTGCCAGGTCCGCAGAAAGAATAGCCGGGGATGTGTGCTTCAAAAGGTAGAAGGTCAATCGCCTTGTTAATAACACTAAGAGATAATACCCTCCTGCCTCCTCCGATGGTTCGCTTTCGTCTGACGGACGACCCTTTGCGCTTTGCCATTTTATCCGCGCCGTGGCCAAAACCAGACTGCAGTGTATGGCTTGCAATCACAGTTTTATATATAATTAGTCTTCCGATCTCATTATTTTCGTTTTTGGCGTTTAAGAAAAAAAAACGGATCAACAACGTTTGAACGAATCCACATGGTTCTTTAGCGACCGATCTAACACTATCACCAGGAGGAGCGAGACGTATATAGAAACTGTAAAACACTTCACTTAAGACACGAACGAGATAGTTCATTGTCACAGCATCCTGCATTTTCGGTAGGGTCTGCAACTAACCCTAACTTTTTTGTTTGCAAACTCCCAACCGTCTTGCTTTCTTTGTAACTGTGTTTGCGTTGAAATAGTTGAGCGTCACCAGCGTCACGAAGCTCGACAGGATCGGCCACTAGCTTTAGCCTTTTGTTTCCAAGCTCCCAACCATCCTGCCTTTTTTTGATAGTGTTATTTTTGAAGTAACCGAGTGTTAAACGCGTCATCGTTTTGTTTAGGCTCCCCAATTTGATGTAATCTAAAGCGCTGGAACTTGTAAGATTTATCCTTTAAATCTTTTGACGGTATGTGTTCGGCCAGTTGAGTGAGAGGTAAAGCATCGTATGGTCTTGTAGCTTTACTTATATTGATCAATCTTTGTTTCCGGCAGTCAATTCCATCTTTCCCGATTATCACCGATTTACTGGTCAGCGTTTGTAGATTTACGGCGTCGAGATCATCTTCTGGACTTTTTACATGTCTTAGACGTTTCCCGTTAATGTCGTAGTCACCTTCGGCCGTCAGCTTGAATCCATCTCCTTTCGGTCCCCTTAACCCGCCTTTTCCAAACTGCCTGGAATCGCCGTCCAAACTTGTCAACACTCATTGTGCAAGTGATGGCGAGTCCACGAACTTTACTCTTTATAAATTATCTTATCCCAGTCGATATATGTATGTGCATCAACGTTAAAGTGTGCTTGAAACCTACCAACAGCTACGGTACTGTGTAACTCTATTGATCCAATGGAACAACTGAACCGCTAAAAAGCTTCATAGAATTTTTCTTGCGAATCTTTCAAGCTGTTTAACTTGTCGGTTAAAGTAATCATTTCGGTCTGCAGATCTCCTAACTTACTGATCAACGTCTGTAGATTAACAGCGTCTAGTTCATCTTCCGGGTTTCCCTAGATTTCTCAGACGTTTTTCTCTGCACGTCATAGTCACCTTCGGCAGTCACATTGAATCCCTCGCCTTTCGGACCTTGTTTAGCCTTTGTACGCTTGAAGCGTCGTCCAAACTTGTCTACACTCATTTTACAAGTGATGAAGACTCCTCCTGTACATTTGCTCTTTATAAATATCTTATCCCAGTCCAATATATGTGTTTTCCATCAGCATCTAAGGCGGTGTGGAAGCGAGCTGGAGGTACGGTAGTGTGTAATCTTGTTGATCCAGTGAAATAGTTGAAACTGGCTAGACGTCTTATAGCTTCTTCATTTGTAATTTTGTAAGCTGTTTATTTGATCCTGCTGAATAAGCGCTTGATTCTGAAGGATTGCAATTTGAGAGTACAGTCTATCTTACATCTTTCTTTAGCTTTTTGTTTACAGTATTCATAACTCCTCTGGATGTCTTGCTTCTTCTTGTCAGAGATTGTGGCCTCCTGACCAAACTTATTGACGGTCATCTCATCAATGATCTGAATCTCGCGTTATCCATCACCTGATATAGTCTTTGATTCTTTCAATTCTTCAATGATATTTATAATCTCGTTCTTGTGGTTCGTGTTTCCAGCTTCAGCGGAATGCCACCAACAGCCTAAGACGGGTCGCACAACTCATTTGGATCGTTCCAGGTAAACCGTATCGGGATCTGATAGTGATTTAGTCACACTATGAGCTTTCCTGTCAGCTCCAGAACCCTTAACTAACTTTTGGAAATAAGTCTGAAATTACATACTTATACTTGATCGACGTGTTGCGATTGATAACTCCATTTGGGTTTATAGTTTCTTTTATGAGCGCTAGTTTTCTTCAGTTCATATCTTTGTAAGCGATTTTTGTCTTCGTCATTGTAGATTTCATCATCTGGTATTCGCTTGAAAATCAACTCGTACAGACCCTCTTGTGGCTTATACGCCACATCATCTATTCGAATACTACCGTCCTCATCAAACTGGCAATTCTTTAATTGCCAACCATTAAAGTATTTTTTTCGTAACGAGGACCGTAAAGAATGGTCAATTTTAGATGAACGCCCACCCAAATCCTTCATAAGCTCTTGCATGTACTTTCTGGTCAACCGGATGAGCAAAGCTGTCGGCGATATATTGGGACGCCCGTCTGTAAGACCCGTAGGTGTTGAAAGCATTTTTGTAATTTCGCTGTTTCCACCATCACCTTGGTCGTCTGTCTCAAACACTTCTTCTGCTCCAGAAATCAAGTCTAGTGGAGACCGATGGTTTTAAATGGGAAAGATTAGGCGAAGAAAATACATTTGGTAGAAACTCTGAGTTTTCATCATCGTCATCATCTGCATCATCTTCCTCTTTCTTGATTTCCTTCTTGACATCGGTGTGTAAAGTGCGTGTCTCCTTGGTGTCACGCAATTCCTTGATCAACGGCTGGTATTGCTTTTCAAACATCTCCTCGGGACTCCAATTCACCCCGCTTAAAACCGATTATACTTTTTGTTTTATAGCTTTCTTTAATTTTGATATCTCCGTCATAAGCTGCTTCTTGTTTTTCGCGTCATGATTGACACTGAACCCCACAGCCTGCTATCTGTTTATTTATATAGGATTTCCTCATCTGTTCGAAAAAATGATGAAGTATCGAATAATCTGCACTCGTCATAACCCGCGGAACTAGCCTTACCTCCACTCTATCGTCAAACCTTACCCTCTTCATGGCAGTTTCTACTTGTCTAAAAAACAATGCCCGCTTCTTTGTGTTTTTCTAATGTAACGAATCACTTCTTTAAGTGAAACACCAGAGGTCAATGGTAGGCCGTAGTAATATCTGTCTGTCTCAGGATTGAATCTAGGTATGCGTTCCTCGTAGCGTCATATCTCTAAAAATAAATGTTCTTTTAATACCGTGCCGCCACTGAGGGATCTCAGCGACCGTATACTGATCGTTTGACACTGTTCTGTCCATATATTCCTTCAAACGTTGAATAGGTCGATCAACGTTAGTGTTTGTGCAACAGATATGAGTTTTAGAAGAAGAAACTCATCCGAGTTTTGCGCCGGTAAATTCATGCCAGCTTCTAAAACAGGTTTGGTTGCGTTTTATTTTATTACTCACCGGTTTTCGTTACCAAAGAGATGGCCGAATTTTTTCGCACTGCAGTGGTACTGTGGGTAATGCAATTTTCAAGAAATCTGCTGTTGTACAGTCCTTGACATATGTTGTTCACTGCAGGCAGCAAACGGTTTACCCCCGCCTTCCCATTACACTACTAGGCATTGGGCCGTAACTTACATTGTAACTTATGTTTAAGTAACACCGCGACGACCGCAGTGCACGTCTATAGAGTGTAACGGGGGATCTAACTGGTATACTGCGCTCAGTCAACACTATACACTTAGTGGCATAAGGTATATCACAAGCATACTTCAACATCCTTAAGTATATCTGAGTAAAGTTCAAACTACCGTGACTGTTACTGAGTTTTCAATATCGGCTTGCCAAAGAGGTCGGGGAACGGTCTAAACCGAGACAGTAGGTTCATGGGTTTCACGCACCGTACCGTTTAGCATGTCCTCATGGTAAATTACCAATTCAATAGGTACATTCTTCTCCTGACACTTCGCTAATAAACGCTATCCACCTATCTCTGTTGTATATACGCTGGCTAGATGAAATCATCAACAGCACTATTGGCGGTAAGCTCCTGCTGTAGCAACCTGGTCTTCTATGACGCCAACAAAGTCTATTATACGCATGACCGTGTGCACCACGTCTACTGCAATAGTTACCCGCAAAACCTTTTCTTAATCTGCGTTAAATACCACGTGCAAAGATTAGAGCTTACCTTTGTAAGTCTCTTTGATACCACGCAACCGGCATCTGCATACCTTCTAACGTCGTTGTAGTAATAGATCCGCGTACTCATAGTGACTCAAGGAAAAGTGTCAACCCCAACGCGGTATCTGCTGCCCTTATAAAGGTCGCGATCCTTGTCTATGACAAGAAATCCATGCTTGTCATTCCACGCTAGAGTGCATAGTTTTTTCAAAGAGTCATACGGCATGTCTGTATTGATGTGATCAGCGTACACGTGTTTTAAGATTCATGTCATCCTGTTTAAAGAGTATTAAAAAATTTGCATTGTCTCGTATCAGTTGTTTTGGGGATCCTGCTGTACGTACGTTTGGCCAAGATAGAAAACATCGATATTGTTTGTGACGGCCCATAGTGAAATAAGCGCGGATGTTGTCATGCTTTTCACACGCTATGTCGTCGAAAACCATAATGGAATGCGGTTTGGCTTCGCTAGGACTTATAACGGTGTTATTGTCATCTGAAGGAAAGTAACCAATCTCTTTAGGCAATACCTTTGCAAGAAATTGGTATTTTGGGTTGATAAAGTGATTTAGAAAAAGAAAAAACGTACACGTTCTCGTAAACAAGGCCGTTTGGATCAAACAAGAGGTTGAACAGCACGTTGGTTTTACCGCAATTAGAAGGCCCTGCAATAATACAGCGTATAGAGTTTGGTAGGAGAAGACCGTGCTTGCTTTTTTTCCAAATCTCCCCTCCACCACCCACATACCGGTCAAAATTAGACACGGGTAGCTCCAGAGACTGTGCTTCACGACACGCATTTCCAGCTGTTACTGACTGCGCATCGTAAATATCTAATGTTTAAATATAGCTTGCACCAGCAGTCGCTCTCTCTCTCTCTCTCTCTTGGACGGAACATTAAGTCCTCAGATAATATGCTTCTTGTCTATCCACGTATCACTTGTTTTTATCGAAACCTGTCCATCTAACAAGTACTTTATCTTTTTTTTCTTTTAATACTTTTTCAATTAGATAAACGTCACCAGTTTTTTTGCTTTGGCTAGTTCCTCTTTGTAAAAACCACCTTTTAACACAGTCCCGCTAGAGTCCATCAGAATGTATGTCTTTGGATTGCTCGGTTTTCACGGCGAACACTGTGAATATTTCATTCGTCCAGTTCGGCATGTAACCTTTTTTAAAAACACGCTTGTACTTGCTAATTCTTACTTTATCGTTCACGTTGAACTTTGACTCGATCTGTTTTTTTCCCTTTATTTCTTCTTCGATTTTTCGATACGCGTCAGAATAAGCTTTACGTTGTTTTTCCCTCACATCCTTCGGTTTCATACCGATGCTCCTGTGAACGGACGCGTTGTACTCCTTAACTATTCTCGGTAACATGGAGAGCCACTCGTAATTACCTCTAGCAGTAAACAGTTTCCACATTTTTTCTTTTAGCGTCCGATTGAGCCGTTTCTACTATACTTGCTTTAAGCTCCGAGTAAGTGTTATAGTGATTTATTTTCGTACGCCCGTCATCAGTTTGTTAACATGAATGTTGAACCATTCTTTACCCTGATCGGTCTGAAAGTTCTTCATCTTATGCTTCTTCAAAATTGGTTCTAACGCTCTCGCTAACCTCTAATCGGTTTTACTCTTTAGCGGTACAGCAAAAGCAAACTTTGTTAAGCAATTTATCATCGTAAGTATGTATTTCATACCTTTGTTTTCACCAGCGTACGGTAGCATCTCTACAAGATCCGCTTGGTACAAATCGTCTTTACCTTTCAAGGTGACGCCACGCCTCTTGAAATTTGCGACGAGCCGGTCTGTGTAGCTCGTTAGCTATTGCTTGACGCTTGTCCATTACGCAAATGATGAATATCTAAGTAATCTTTTATATTTAACCCCCTAAATTCTACAGCCCCTCCACCGCTGTAGACCGTGGCATGCTCCAAAAGACGCTAGTTCATGCCTCCGTTATCCCCCTGGCATTACCGATGGTTGTCAACACTCTGATCGACTGTCAACACGCCGACCGGGAATACCCATACAGCCCCAACCAACGCTGTATGCTGTGATGGGACAACGAGTTCCCACCTCCCCTTCCTTGTCCGTTGAACAAGGGTATTCTCTCGAGCAGCGATAAAGACCGAGAGTATGATACTATATTCCCTTTAGTAGTGGTAGTAGGATTGTGGAAAGAGTTTATATAATCTAGAGTCTGCAGAGGCATAAATCGGATTAGTGGCTGAAATTAGCCTTATTGCATACTTCATATCATTATACACCTGCTGACGTAAACACGGGTTTCCGAGCGCTTTAACAGGGTGGTGGACGCTAGAGGTGCCCGTCCAGTGAAGGTTTCACCCCATCTACATTGCGTGAGTCCTCGCACCTTACATGGTCACACCTCGTAACGACCGAAGGAAAAGTTTGTTTCTACGGTGTTTAGACCAACCTCCTCGTCACCACCCCGGCTCTAGAACCGCGAATACAACAGCGCAGGAAGTGCGTCACAACATGTGTTGACCACATGTGCTAGTAGAGGCGCCGTTCTGCCACGTATCCCGCTCTCAGTACTGAGTTCGGCTCCGTGCAGAGTGCTACCAATTATTCTTGGTGCGTATCACCTATACTCGTTTCTCGTTGATACGTTTTTAATAATACCACTATCACGATCATCCTCTGCGTCATCCGTGGTCTCCAGTGCTAGTGATTAGTAGTTTTTTGCGGAATTCGCAATCAGGATATTCGGGTGAGGAAGATGAAGAACCAGAATATTTCCGGTGTCGTGGTGATGGTGGATGGAGTACGACTAAAGGGAATACAGTACAGAGGTAAATTTATTCATTATTTTCTCATTTTCGCTCCAAACTCAATTCGACTGTGACAATAGACTCATTACTTGTTAACATAATTCTGTATTGTCAGCATAAGGTACCATCTAACTGGTTTTTGACATTTTACAATAACCATAAGGCAGGGTTCCATACTCACCTTCGCGTCTGCGTTTTGGACCTGTAATTTTGAAAACCTTTGTCTCTTTGACAGTAACTATTTGCCTGGACTTTGTTCTCCTAATTCTGTTTTCTTCAATATCGAGTGTTACCCAGGTTTCACTAAGAACCATTTCTTTAAGTTTTTCAAAATTTAGATTTTTTGAAGTTTTTAGGTTAAGAGTGAGACCCTTGATTTTGCAGACAGATACAAAATCGTTTTTGTTTGTGGAAAAAACGCGATAAGCATACGTCTTTGGACCACCGGAAACAAATTCTACAATATGAGATCCGGGGACCGTAGTCTTTAGCCAGCTCGTCTGTCATCTGCCCTAGGTAGTCGCCGGTATTTACTCTGTACAAGCCATTTTTTGTATACGTACACAACACTGTCTGTATCGTAGTACAATACTTGTTTACCCAGTGCCTCCAGATGATCATAAAGCTTTAAACGGGCTTGACTTGTAGTGTAGGCAGCTAGGACAACGTTTTTACAGTGGCTAATGACTCGCCCACTTCTTCTAAATGTTGCCAGCTTACCAGGACAACGTCATCGTTGATTTCCTGTATTCTGTTTACGGCAACGCTAGAATCCATACACAGCTTAAACAGTTCCTCAGGGTCTCTGGTGATGAGCGTTTTTGTCTGGTTTTCTCTCTGCCCAAAACTTACCCCAGAACGAGTTAAGCATTAACTTTGCTAGAGAGCGGAGGCCTTCGTTTTTCTCTATCTTTGACGGATCAAGCTTTACTCCCTCGTGGTCGTAATAATCCTGCACATATTTTTCCTTTTCTTCGTCTGTCTGACACCATGATGGATAGCCGGACGCCTCTTGTTTTATCTTTAGAAATTTGTCGATAAAGTCTGTAAACAATCCGCCCGTTTCGAAAGTGGCTACGTTGTACTCCCACAGCTCGTACATTTCAACAACTCTATAGCCTTTTTCAACTGCCTTCCGTACTTCATCCATCGTCCATGTGCCAATCAACGCCCTTTCCTCGTCACTGTGTTTGACAGTCATCGTTGTTGAGCTCTTCGCCACAGACATTGCACAGTACAAACATTAATTTGTCATTCATTCTAGCTGGAAGCACTGGATGATAAAGATCTTTTGGAGGTAGCATTTTGCACTTTAGCAAGCCCTCAACCTGCATTCCCCTCTCTCTGCACTCTTTGTCACCAATATAGATGGTAGGATGGGATATCGGATATTTACCGTGTTTACAAACGTAGGGATATAGGGAGCATACGTCCACATACTGTATTGTCCTCATCTTCCGTACACTTGTAATACGTCATGGCATTTCCGGTTCTTCCTCCGAAAAATGCGTCTCGTGGATTGAGCGGTAAGGTGTTCAACACGGGATGGTTTTCCAAATATGTTAGCTCCTTTTCTGATTTTAGTTTATTAAAGTCACACTGCCACATCTCTACCACCTCATAAGGTGTACGTGACAGCTTCTCGATTTTGGCTCTTGTCCTCTCGTATCTGAGTTCGAGGGTGTCAGAAGGATCTTCCTTCAACGGTTCACCTCTTTTGTACGGGAAACACTTTGGAACATCCGTGATAGTAACAACCTTGAAATTCATATATTCTGTCTCCATCAAATCCATCCACCTTCATTCCCTCAATGTTGACCTCTCGCTCTCTTCCTGCGTGCTGTATTCTAACACCTCGCCGCTCTTCTTCCCACGTCAACCATTGTAAAGAAATGCCAGAATGATTGTCCACTAATCTGTATCCTTTCTTTGGCAATATTCCGATTGTTTCAGGCTTTAAGAAATTACGCCTAAACGCTAGGTTACATGCGCTAGCTATGGTGACAGCTTCCAGAAACGGGTCGACATTGCATTCGGCTAAAAATAGGGATCTAAATTTAATACACGCCTTTGCCAGTATGTCAACGTCAGAGATGCAATATTCTATCAATTCCTTCTGAAAGTCAAACACATAGTTATTGCATACCTGTTCATTGTGCCATTTCTCGAAGTCTTTGTAGTTCTTTTCAAACATTGACTCTGGGCAATAGAATACTTTTGCTGGTATCGGTCCCACGTAGTTTTGGTTTGCGATCGTGTTGAACAGATGAGGGAAGTAGCCTTTCTTCATTTCGGGACCAAGATCAAAGGCTTTAGGAAGAGCGGACAGTGACATGGGAAAGTAGTTGAGGAGAGTCAATGAAACGTACGTTGTCAAACTCCAGCAAAATTACTTTTGTCCCACGAGTAATGACTTCCGGTGTGAATTTGGTCTCTTCCAGAATATATCTCAAGATGAATTGGAAGTCGAATCCTTGTCCGTTATGAGCTATGACGCACACGTCTTTGTATGGTTTGCGAATTTCCATTACATAGTTCATAAAACTGGATATTGGGTCTTCCTGAAAGATTTTTCTGCGTTGGAGGCAGTTTTCACAAAACTCGTTATTATTTATACATTGGCTACAGAACTGTTCTGAGACGCACAAGTTAGCTTTGTGAACCTTGACGTCAGGCTCGTTCTCTAAACATTCGTCCTGACGAGTCTCCAGGTCAAAGAATATGTACAGAAAGTTATCATTCTTAGTGGGTTACTTTGTTTTGGCGCATGTAACATTGATGATTAGCGGGTTTAAATTCTGCGCAAGTGCTACAATATACTTCACCGCATTCATGTTGTGTTTTTCTATGTTTCTTGTATATGTTTTTCTCACAGTCGAGACACTTCTGTACGTTTTTTGCAGAGATCACCTTGGTGAGCAGCAAAGCAGCGCTGGTTTTTAAAGTGACGATTACACTCAGGGCAAGTTATTCCTGAATGCTCGAGCTTGCAGGGAGGTGAGATTGTGCTACAAGCAGAGCAGACATTAGAACATCGGTGATCACCTCTGTGGTCATACGGCACATGACAAGCTTCACAATAGAAATGGCAAGCGAAAGCTGCTGTCAAATTAGTTATCACGTTGAAGTGACCTTTGTGAAACAACAAGTTTATTTTGTATGAGGCTTCCGTATTGTTACCACTGAAGTATACGTCCCGCCCTTTTGCATTATAGCTGAATACTGTTATGTTATATTTCTTCAAGTGGTCTTGAAACTTTTCAAGTTCAGCTATACCAGCCCCCTCTTCTGAAATATTAACTCTTGCCTTTGCCATTAGTTTCTGTGCTCTAAATGTTTGTCTCTTAGCCATGTCCTGCCTTATTGCTTTAAGTTGAGGATCTTTTTTGGCATAGGCTTTTGCTACCACTATAGCTCGGGGCAGACACAGATTATCGCTATTCTTAATGACTACGATACCTTTTCGTCCTTTGCACTCTTTCGCTGAAGCTATGGTATTTACCGGGCCTATTTCTACCTCTACCTACGGGCAGATTGACAACCGTACAAGACACTTGAAACGTATCACTAGAAGTGACAGATTCAGCGTTACTCTGTACAATACCTCCAAAGATTTTCCATAACACGTCAAGGTTAACTTCATCAGCTGGTCTAAAGGCTACGTATCCCGGATCTTTATTCTTGAAATTTAAACTGTTCAAAGTGAAACCTAGGTAATCTGTATCTGAAGCTTTAGCTTTCATTTGCTCTACAACTTCTCCGAACCCCCCGCTTAATCCAATCCAGTTCAGATATTCCTTCAGGAGGACTGTTGAATTTAAACGTTGTCCTCATACCGTAAAGTCTAAACTTTTTGACATACGTTTCACTGGTGTTTACTAAATATACAGGCTCTAGCATATTTACCGACATGATATATGGCTTATTGAGAAATGTAGTTGAGGTTTATGTTAAACAAATATGACAATGTTATTTTAAATTTGTTTAAATGAACGGCTATCGTTGAGATGGTACAATGTAGCTATACACAATGACAATGACAGAATAGTGTTAAGTGAACAAGTAAGAAGCAGGCTTACCACAGTGAAGAGCAGCACGGTTAATGACTGGCCATCGGTCGGCCGCTCTATTTATAATAGCGCTCCGGTAATGTTCGGTAACCTGAGCACCTATAAATAGCTGACTCACCGGTATGGACTGAAGACTAATGATCTGCACGTGGCTCACGTAGCTCCCAGGCTGACGCAATATGATTTAATGTTTCATGTTGGTTACTGTGGAATGCACATCTGTGTAGTTATTATTGGAGTCGTTGGAATGTGCACCTGCATCCGTCACCGAGAGAGGGAGAAGAGCCGTTGGAATGCACATCTGTGTAGTTATTATTGGACTCGTTGATCGCCGGGCGCCCCGCGCCGCACGTACAGCCATATCGCGCCGCCACGCACAACTCGTCTCCGTGGTCCAGTGGTCAGCGCGACAGTCTCGCATTCGTAGGGGTCCCGGGTTCGGATACCGGCCGCCGGAGAACACAAATTTTTGTTTCATCCGCCATGACACCGTCCGCCATCGCTCGTCCGCCATCGCTCTCGTAAGGTGGGGGGCTTGCTGCTCTCCCATTGGCTGGGGGGTCGTCGCAGGGGGTCTAGGAGGGGGCGGGGGGTGTTGGGAGGGGGGAGGGGAGGGGGGCAGGGGGCGTGGCCTAGCCGCCATTGCTGCTTTCTCATTGGTCCAGAATAACTCCATAAGAGCCCATGTTACGGCCAAAGTGGCGCCCGTTCTACTTACTCGTCACCCATTCCATTAGCCCCATTAATGTCTGTGACCCTTGTCTAGTCGTAGCCATTAAACAATAAATATATGAGGAGTTGAGTGCATTTTAGAGTACACAAGGATATTTTAAAACGTTTTAATAATCTTTAATAGAAGCAAAATAAAAATGTGTTTTTATTGTTTACTTGTATTGTGCTAAGTACCGAAAAAACAATAAGTAAGTCTTTACAAAAAGAGGCATTGAGAAACTTCAAAATTCCACAACTTTATTCGAATTAAAAATCTTTTTATAAATTTAAATCATTGTAAGATCATTTTCGGATCTCATTCATCTTCTCAGCAATGAGCCAAGATTAATCCTCATCTGTTGTCCAGATGGCATAGGTTCAAAATTGGTTGCTTCTGTTCCGTTTTAATTAATCACTAAAAATATTTTATATATATATATATATATATATATAATAAAATGTATTCCTTATTAATATAATTAAATGTGAAAAGTATTGCTAGCGGAATTTTCCAATGATAATCTAGTAATAGTAGTCAAAGCTTTAACAAATAAATATAAATTCGTAGTAAAAATAATATGCAAGCCTAGAGAATAATTCCTCAGAGAAATTTAGGATTTATTGGAAATTTGCTGGTAGTTACTGAATGAATATATAGTGGTATAAACAATTATATTCACATTTATACATTGTAATTTGCCCTTTAGTTTTATTTTCAGGTAATATAATTGACTTGTCACATAAAAATTATTCATCGGAAAAAGAAACATTTCATCGTGAAACAACTTTTTCAGTATTCATACTATTCTGTTCTACACTTTTTGGTCTTTCTGAAACTCAAATTTTATAAACCACCTATTCGAAGATGTGAGATTGAAGATGGAGATTCTCTTATGGTAAGTAGATATATTTTTTAGGAATGAGCAAGGACTAAAAATTAGTCAGAATAGGGGCCTATATACATGGTAAAAATATAAAACCAATACTAGGCAATATTCTAAGCGAAGTAACTGAAGACCAAGGAAGCCAGACATAGCGAGATATGGCTTTATATAAATAGTATTGTTTTCATAAATATAAGTCTAAAAAAAACTAATCTTAGATCATGATGCCAATTCATGCCATCGAAAAAATAGTTGGAAATTAGCATATATTAAATCTGTATTATCTGAAAAAGGGGATGGTATCATCACGTAACACTTTTACAACTATCTCCTTTATTTTCTCATTATTAATGATAAATAAATCATCAAATCAAATAATTGTAATATCATGTGTAGAAAACAAACTTTTCCATTATTTTTATCAAATTTAACGTCATGAGTACCCGTTTATTATCATACCTATTTTAGTTTATACACCACGAAGGAAAATTTTTATTTATAAGAAAGTTACAAAATAGATATAAAAATCCAAATGTTAGCCCCTTTATTATAATAAACAGTATTTTAATTTGTTTCTTTATGTTCCTTTCGTCAGCAAGCCGAAAAAATTTTGCTTACGCTTTTAGATGTTAAGACATCACTGTCAAATAAGTAATAAAATCAGTCATTAAAATGTCTCGGAGCTAGACTTCATTATAATGTAAAACAAACTCATACATGGACTTTAAATTAAAATATTTTTTATACACTATAATCACGTTTGGTAGGCGTGCTGTTGCGACTCTGATTTCATAGCTACGAGACTGTAACATCAGGATTGTGATGAAGTACCTGTTATAATTGTTGTTATCAGCTGTACAGGGATCAACTAATCAAGTTAAGTTTTACTTCCCCCTATTAATCCATTGAACATGGAGTGAATTTGAAGTTAAACTTTTTATAAAAATAATAAAATGCAGGTATCAGCGAAAACAATTTATAAAAACGGTGTATTAGTAGACTAGGCTTTACATGAAATAGAAACAAAAAATTAAAACAATAACAAAAGGTGTACTGCCAACATTGAAAAACATTAGCAAAAAATGTATGACCGGAAACATTAGACTTAACAATCACAGAAGAGGGAGGTGAGAGAGGTGAGCAGTGCCAGTGTCAGTCCACTGCCTGTAGGGTTGATTAAGGGTCAGGTCAGTGATAATGACTGCTGCACTGCTGCACCAGTTATGGACTAGTGGTATTAGGGGTTTGCCGTACGATTGGCTCTCGTCGTATCTTAAAGATAGAGAACAATGCGTACGGATTGCGAATGCTCTGTCTAATAGGGTCAAAATGCCCTATGGTGTCCCTCAGGGATCAATATTAGGGCCAGTTCTCTTTCTTATTTATATCAACAAGTTGAATACATCAATCCAGAATGGAAAGGTGATTCAATATGCTGATGACACGACTCTCTGTATTAAATCAAAATATAAAACTGATCTTGAAGTGAAATCATTTATCGATTTAAATTCATGCATCGAACATTTCTCAAGACTCAATCTGAAAACAAACAGCTCAAAATCAAACTCAATAAAATTTTTGCCTTCGGCATCGACAAGAACAGGAGTATCGTCCCGCAGTAATGATGGACGATGTTCTCTTGGAAGAGGCCGAATCCGTTAAGTTCCTTGGAACGTACCTTGATCGAGGACTGACATGGAACTTTCACATTGACAGCATCTGCTCCAAGGTTGATTCTGGCATTTATGTTTTGCGTAACCTTGCAAAATTCTGTTCTATTGATGTATTAAAAATTGCCTACTTTGGCCTGATACATCCATATTTGTCTTACGGTTTGAGATTGTGGGGCAGCTGTTCTAAATACAAATTCGAAAAGAATATTTAGAGCTCAAAAGAAAGCTATCAGAATTATTTACAAATTAAATTTCAGAGAGTCGTGCAAAGATGCCTTCAGAGAGCTTGGATTGTTAACTTTACCCTGTCTCTATATTCTCGACGTCGTTCTATACTGTCGACTTAAATGCGAGTTGATCCAAGGCAGTGACGTCCACCAATACGAGACAAGAGGCAGGGACAACTTTCGGATTGTTCAACATAGAACGAGTGCATTTGAACACTTGCCGTCCCAAGTTGTTGTGAAACTAATAAACAAGCTGCCTGAGGGAATAAAACATCTCATTGATTCTAAACTATTCAAATCTCGATTAAAACACCTCCTGGTGTCAAAGGCGTTTTACTCCGTTGAAGAGTTCATGTTAAGTTGCTGGGATGAAAATTATTGAAAACGATTGAAAAAAAGAATAAAAATAAACCCCCAGTTCTGTTATACAATTAAATAGCAATAACTGCAATGGAACTGTATCTTATTATGAATGTACTTGACGCATGCATGCAATGTAAAAATTGTTGACGCAATAAAGATGATGATGATGAATGACCTTGGCCTCTGAAATCCCTAATTGCAATAGCCACTGACTGATTGGTATTTTCAACTGATAAAGAATGTGCATTGAATAAATCATTAAAATACCGAGAAATATTTCTGAACAATATGTGTCACGGTAAAAAAATATTTGTTAGTAGAAAAGGATCTCAGCAGTTATACTTTGGCTATGCCTATATTTTTTGCATACCGAGTGTTATGAGAATGGAAAATGACATAAAATTGACTATGGAGATCCAAATATATGTGAATTAAAAAAGATTTTATAACAGTTGGCAAGCGGTGAGAACTAATACTTCTTTGAATAGAGTGTCAGTAAGGTAGCGAAGACTTTTTAGAAAACCCATTTTTGCAATCGTTTTTACTTACCAACAAGGAATTGAGAATCGGACGACTCGCTCAACGCCAAGCAATATTTCTAAGTGAAGGCAAAGACTAAATATAACCATAATATTCTAGTTTCAACTCTTTTTCATTAAGGACCGAGTTGCCGTAAAGCAAGTAAGAATCGTCGCAATTTCTTTATATAATGCTAAACTATCACAAGATGAACAGGACAGATAGTACATTCCGTATTTTACCCTGTTAATTGAAATCGTTAGTACTTTGATAGTGAACACAAGGCCAGTAATTTAGATCTGAATTCGATTTTTATTTGACTATTATAGTATTTTGCAAAAAATTTTACTCATGAAAAGATTTAATCTACACTTTCACCAGAACTGAAGATCAGCTTTAATACAAAAGAGCAAACTGTGCGTAGCCGTGTTATCAAATAATACTCGGCTCACAAAGAGAATCGATCTAAGCTGAGCAGTCAATCTCTCTTCACAACCACTTTGATACAATATCCAATATTGACCAAGATAAAACATACTCGTTTACTACTGCATAAATTATATTAGGCTTTTAATGACAAAAAATTCTAATTTCTTTTATTTTCGTTAAAATTATTTAATTGTGTATTACATATTTCAAACTAGTATCATATATCTGCCTCGTGGTAGTACACTCCAATAACGTTATATTCTGTTTTAAGATATATTTTCAAATGGATAAATAATACCTCTAACTACAAATAAATTGCAACTAATTTTTACTAATTTTATTGTAAAAAAATGAAGACGATTTTAACACATTTAAATTTGCACCTCTGTTTCTTCATCAACAGCCCAACATTACTGCTCTCTTATTTCTTGTTCCGTACATGCCAAATGAAAGGTTATTAAATGGTTAAAAAACAAAAAAGAAAAGTTATTTACTTAATTAAATAGCATTATGGAACCAAACCATTCTTTATTGATCTTGAAATTCTTGAGAATAAAAAACGACGTGATTAACGTTCAGTAATATTGAATTAAGAATATTAGTCATGTTTATTGTAAAGGAGTGATGTCTTGAAGGATAAAGAAAGAACGATATTAACTTTCATTATTAGTGAATTATGGGTCTGACCATACTTATCGTTTCTGAAATAATAAAAAATAAATAGAACAGATAAATACTATGTTTTGACTTTATACACAAGGAAATTTTTTGTGAAGAAAAAGTGTCTTTCATTGTATAATTCACATTATAATATACATATTACCAAATTAAATCAGTTTTAACGGGAACCAGCAAGTTTTTTGTTTTCATACATTAATTTTTAAGTTATGAGTTTACATAGTTTTTAATAAATTAGGTTTTGTTTTACTGGATAGACGTGGTGTATATTGTGGTGTTTTCTTATTCACATGATATTTTCAGCATTGGATAAGAATACATGGTCGTGTTTTCAATTACAATACAATTGTTTTCATATTACTAGGTTTGCTCTAGGCCAATTTCTTGGACGTAAAAACTTTAAAAAGCTTATGAACAACAGGCACAGTACTTACAAGATGCAACGATCTCTCTCTCAATATTTCTGACACATATGTAAAGTGATATCTCTTATATACTCACGAATACTTATTGTGAACTTTTTGACAGTTGAATCGGATTTCCTCACTGATTGATAACTGATAACATAATATTACAAAAATTACTATTCAAATTACAAAACGTTGTAAAATTTTCAATAACAAATATAAAAATATTACAAGAGTTCCTAAGACGTCCGTTAAGTCGATGAGCTTTTAATTCAAATTGTGAGGTATATTTAGCATATATGGATTGACTTAAAAGGACTGAGTAGTGTTATGTCTTTTTAAATATTCTAACATGCAGTTCGCATTTGGATTTCTCCTAAGACTTGTTCTGATAGTTGGTATTGTGAAAATGGAAACTTTTCGTTCGATTGGTTGTCATAATTTCAAACATCTACGACATTATGACAGTAATTATACCAAAAGTCACATAGTTTTATTCTGTAAAAGAAAAATTTTCTTTTGCCAATAACAAGAGATGAAATGTTTAAGAAATTGCACTACAATGTCACGCTCTTATAAGAATTACTTCCCTGTTCACGAGAAGCTTTTATTATTTCCTTAGTCGACTTGAGGTAAGAATTTTAAATTTTAATCTAAATTGATGATATCACATGATCAGGTTTGTGACTGTTTGGTAAAATATAACGTAATACATTTATAAAGTGGTATATTTTCTGATTTGGTGATTAAAAATCGCTTACCCTATACGAAATTAAAGATTTAACGTTTATAGTAATCCTCTGCAGCTGCAGAAATTGACTTCTGCCCTTGTAAATGGATTTCTTTGAATTTTATTCCGAAATATTAATGAATAATTCATTCGTTCTTTCAAACCCTTGTGATTATAATATAGTAGAGAAAATAAAAAGCTTCTACTTTAAATATGCTGGTCTTAGTTATTTAAATAAGATACTAAAAGTTGCTAACAAACTTGCGAAACACACACGTTTATAAATGAATTGAGACCACTAAAAGTTAAACAAGATTATTTACCAGTTGCCCAGCAGCAAATTTACTGGAGACCAAACAAATCATCAAAGTTTAATGAGGATGCGGATTAATAGTAGTCGCCTTTACACAGAGGCTAATTACCGTACCGTATGATAGCCGCTAACTGGAGGTTGGGTAATAAGGGAATTCTGTAAATGTGGTCCAACATCGATTTTAGACTAATGTCGCACGCTTAATGGGCTTAGTTAAACAAGGCAGTGATTATTATCAACACTTTTGGATATGTTTTGTAAGTTACAAATAACCTTTCGGATACTTAGGGTCCATGGGTTACTATGTCCTGTGTAAAACCCTCAGCCAAATCCCACGGAATAACATAAACCAACATCTGAATCGATGAATCTTATATTATAGAAACGAAGATTTATGCAATATTTTAAACATAAAACATGGCCGTTCTTGGTATATCGTGCGGGCAAACATATATAAAGGAAATTTTCCAGTTTCTGAAGTGACTTTGCTAACGATTAGCCAATAAATCACACAGTTTTGTTTATTAACAGAAAAAATATGGTTAATTACTCTCAAACCATATCTGAAAAGTTGAGCATAGATTGCTCAGGTTTGTCAACAATCATTGCAAAATAACTCATTTACTGTTTGTCTCTTATTATTCTATTATTATAATTAGCTATAAATTCAATCTTCTAGCTTCAGCTAAGGAGAGTGCCAGTTGTCGAGCATTCTAATACACTTTACGTTGTATACAGGGTGAGTCAGAAATATGGTAAAATATTTTAATACGGGATTCTAGAGCTAAAAATAAGAAAAAAAAAATGTTATATAAAGGTAGGTCCGGAAACGCTCCATTACTGAGTAATGGCTGGCGAAAGATTTTGCTTCGTTTTCAGTTCACCTGGTAAAATTAAGTGATTCTGAAAGGTTTTGTTCTTACTTTTTAACTCAAATAAGATAGATGTATAAAGAAAATCACCTGAAAAATCAAATAAAACCACTCTAGAGGTTGTAGTGTGAACAGTTTTTGAGAAAAAGTATGAAATTCGCCAAAAATGTAATAACGAAAATACCGTCTTAAATGTTTGATGTCGAATAACATTGTTAAATGACCAATAAACAATTTTTTTTTCATAATACAGATTGTAGAGAATTTAATTCTGAAAACAACCATAATAAACAAAGTTAACTAAATGTGTAAAAAAGTTATGATATTGACTCCTCACGTATCACACTACACAGCAAACGTTTGCTGTTTTATAATAACCATACCATACCATACCAATACCAATACCAAAACAATTGTCAAACTGCCTCCAGTCCCAGTACCTTTACCAGCTCTTCACCTGACACATCATATCCTCTGTCTGACCTGTCTTCTTCTGCATCAACTCCCTATAATACCACAATCACAACCATCTCTTGTTCTGACAAGGAGCAAATTGACCCCATGGCTCTTCCGTCGGCCTCGCCAATGTTCTCGGATACTAGCAACTCTTTTTTATAGAGTCAGTCCAACAGACTCCGCCTATCAAGATTCTGCACCAAAACATTCAATCAATTTCCAACAAAACTGGTCCTTTAGAAGCTCTGCTACACAGTAGGAATGTCGACATTGCTTGTGTAACCGAGCACTGGCTATCTAAAAACAACTTTGCTGCGCTGAGTGTTCAGGGCTATTGGGTGGCAGGTGGCTTCTGCAGGTCTGATAGGATCAGGGGCGGAGTATGTGCTCTGGTCAGTGATTCTTTTTCGTATACCGTTGTGGAAAAGCAGGTTACCTCTCACCTGAACTCAGAACTTAATTTTGAATCCGTCACCATTCACATAGTTGAATTAAACACCACTATCATCACTATTTACAGATCCCCCCAGGGCGATTTTTTCATTGTTTTTGAAATGTTTTGAGGAATCGCTTAGAATCCTACATAAACCTGATCTGAGGATATTTGTCTGTGGGGATTTCAATGTTCATTTTGATAGGCAATATGACAGGCAGTTTTTACTATTTTCCGACATTTTTCAAAGTTTTTTCAATTAGAGCTCAGATTTCATCAGTGACCCGCCCATCACCAACAGGAGGTTCATGCATCGATAATATTTTAACTAATATCGAGCCTGACCATGTGAGAGCTGAGGTGGTCCCTTCCTGTTTGTCCGATCATGAAGCACAGCTTGTTACAGCCGTAATTCAGTCAATTACATCTAAGGGGTGTAACTCTGCCCCTTACCGAGTTTTCTCAGACAGAAATATAAATGTTCTTTATGAACTTTTAGATTCAGTTGATTGGGATAATATTTTTCTTATACGAGGACATAAATGACCAATACTCGTTATTCCTCAGTCAAGTATCATCCTGCTTTAACCAGGCCTTTCCTTTAGTCACATCGAAGCGTAAAAAACGTCAAAGGCCTGGTTGGTTGACAGGAGAAGTTCTCTTGGCCAGAGAACATCTCAAGGACCTGTATATTTTGCAGCGTGACTATCCTTCTGAACAGCATAGGATATTGTATAAGGTCAATAAGAGAAACTTCAAGTTACTAATTTCATCTCTGAAAACATCTCAGATCGAAAGCCGTCTGAATAAGAGTAAGAATGTTGCCAAAACTGTATGGAACATAGTGTCTGAAAACTCTGGAAAGCAAACAGATAGGAAAAAGACATATTCAGGAGCTACAAGATAATGGAGCTGCAGTCTCTGACCCACGTCATATCGCTGAAATGTTTAACAATTTTTTTATGAGTGCCCCACTGGCTAGAACCATAAACGGAACAAACAGTTGCACTAACAGCTCTTCTAAAATACACCACTGTCCATCAAGTTTCTTCATAGCCCCAACAACGCTCCATGAAATGTTCAATACTATTTCATCTTTGAAAACCAGTTCAACACCTGACGTTTTTGGAATGAGTCCTTCAGTAATTAGACGGGTTGCTTCACCCTTGAGCCCTCCTTTAACTCAATTGTTCAACAACTCAGTTCTTCAGGGGAAGTTTCCATCGGATATGAAGCTCTCTAAGGTCATTCCGGTTTTCAAGAAAGGCAGTAGGTCTTCGCCTCAACAGTATCGTCCCATATCAATTTTACCAACCATCAGCAAAGTCTTCGAACGTCTCATTCATGTTAGACTAACAGACTTTCTAATCAGAAATTCCATTCTGAGTGACACCCAATTTGGATTTGTTCCTTCTAAATCCACCACCGATGCTATTGCCCAATTTTCCAAATATGTATTTACTCATCTTAACAATCAGAATCACGTAGCTGGTGTTTTTTGCGACCTCACGAGAGCGTTTGATACAGTTAACCATCTGAAACTCCTTAATAAGCTTGAACTCTACGGCATCAGAGGTTGTCCCCTGCTGTGGTTCAGGTCCTACCTTTCAAATCGTTACCAGAGTGTCCAGGTTACCAACTCCTTTGGTACGGCACAGTCAGATTTCGTTGAGGTCTCCATGGGTGTTCCTCAAGGTTCTATCTTGGGACCTCTTCTCTTTGCCTTATATGTAAACGACTTAAGCTCTTGTGTCCCTGAGGCTCGCGTCACTCAATATGCTGATGACACCACGGTCATTGTTCGGGCAGACTCTTCAATAGCGTTAAATCTTCAATTAAACACTACAATCGAAAAAATGAACTCTTGGTTCATTCGCAACAATTTATTCCTCAATGTTGACAAAAACATCCATTCTTCACTTTCGATCTCAGACAGTTTCTAAGGGTTTTATTGCTTTAGACGAGGTTGACATCATTGAGGTTGATTCAGTATGTTTCTTGGGCGTTCATCTGGATGCTGGTTTTTCTTGGCGTCAGCATGTGGAGGCCCTTTGCTCTAAGCTCAACTCGATATTGTTTTCCTTAAGATGTCTTTCAAATTTTCTGAAAAGTAGTGCACTGAAAATGGTATATGATGGTTACTTTTCCTCTGTGATGTCATATGGCATAATGTCATGGGGAACTGCTTCATCTTCTCTGTTACAAAGAGTAATCAAATTGCAAAAGAGGGCTATTCGTTTAGTGTTTGGGTTGAGGGGCCTGGAGAGCTGTAGGCAAGTGTTTCACCAAGAACGTATACTAACCCTCCCCTCCATTTTTATCTATTCCGTATCAATTTACACTTTTAAACACATTACCGATTTTCCTACCCACAATCATATATATCCCACCAGAAATAAAAATAGTTTAACAGTACCCCACCATAGTAACTGTCAAAGGGTTTTATGGAGGGTGGAATAGGTTGTAGTAGGCCGTAATTTTTGTTCGTTTTTGGCCTACGTAGTTGAAATTCTTCACAAGATTTTGTATATTGGAGGATATCACGGTACATATTCGGCCAGTGATATCGTAATTTTATTTTTGAAGCTGTTTTGTAATGTGATAAGTGTCCACCCGTGTAGGGGTTGTCATGGAATATTTTTAATATTTCTTGTGTTTGTTTTTGGGGTTATAGCCAATAAGTTTCTAGTTTCTTGTCCGTTGAAGGTTTTGAAATATAACAATCCATCTATTTCTTCGTAATGTCTTGAAGCCCGTCTGATTTTTTTATTTACCGCCTCAGGTGAGGTCATCGCAAGGCGTATTTGTTTTAAATAACTGTCTTGAGCTTGTAGTAGGGGTAGATTTGTCTGTATTAAAGTATTGACAGTTAAACACACGTCCGTAAATTCTTCATCCAAAGGTTGTTCTAAAGGATTTCTGCTTAAGGCGTCTGCTAACACGTTTGTAGCGCCACGTTTATGTTTTACTACAATGTCGTAGTCTGTTAATGACAGTGCTAATCTGTTTAATCTAGTGGAAGTGTGCTTAAAATTTTTATAAAACTGTAATGCGGCACAGTCCGTATAAACTGTTGTTTGTCTACCAAGCGTGAATTCTCTGAAGTAGTTCACAGCATAGGTTAGTGCTAGCATTTCACGTTCAGCATTACTGTAACGCATTTGGGTATTTGAATATTTTTTTTGACATGTAATAAATTGGGTACATTCTATTATTTTCTTCATCTAACTGTACTAACGCTGCTCCGCATCCAATCAAACTGCTATCTACATAAATGTGTGCTTCCCTGTTGTCCTTCCAATGTGATAGTAATGGTGGGTTTGTCAAAATTTGTTTGATTTTTATAAAAGCCTGTTCACATAGATCCGTCCATTTAAATGCCATGTTTTTATTTGAATCTTTTATTATCTCAGTAAGGGGTTGTGCTATTTTGGCATAATTTTGGATGAATCTGCGGAAGAATCCTGAGCATCCTAAAAATTGTCTCACTTGCCTTACACAAGTTGGTCTTTTTAAATTCGGTGATAGCTTCTACTGACTGTTTTTGGGGTAAAATGCCTTCCCGTGATACCTCGTGTCCTAAAATGTTTACACTTTTGTAGAGAAATTTACACTTTTTTGTATTTAGTTTCAAATTAGCTTTTTCTAGTTCTTCTAATATAGTTTCTAGATTATGTAAGTCATTTTCAAATGAGTCACCATAACAAATTAGGTCATCCACGTAACAGATGACTTTATTATAAAGGTGACGGTTTAATATCGCATTCAAGGCTTTACTAAATAATGTGGTTGAAGTTGAAAGTCCCATCGGCAGTCGGCAAAACTGTAGAAGTCTATCAGGTGTTTTTATGGCTAGGATGTGCCTATCTTCTTTCCTAACCTCCATGGAATAAAATGCATTTTTAAGGTCTAATTTTGTAAATGTGTGCGCTTTGTTCAAAGAGCTTAAAACCAGGTTTACTGAAGGAATGGGGTGGGCATCTGTTTTCAACTGTGCATTAACCTTCCTGAGATCAGCTACCATTCTGTCGCTTCCATCTTTATTTTTCACTAAAAATACTGGGCTTGCATATTCTGTGTAATCCTGACATTCCTCTAATATTTTTGCTTGTACTAAATCGTCCAATAATTTGTTTAATTTTTCCCTTTCTGTTTTACTCTGCCTATACGGTGGTGAGTTTACAGGTTTCGTATTTGGTTTTAATTCGAGTTGAACAGGAGGTATGTTTGCAGGAGTTAAATCGATTACCTTTGTTGTAAATATGTGTCTGTATTTTTGTAAAACGTCAAGGACTTGTTTGTGTTCTTGGAGGGTTAAATGTGGTGAGATATCAAATACTATGCCGTCCTTATCTGTCAATATTGTTTTTCCTGTGTCAGTTGTAGTGGTATGGTGTTCCAGGGTAGGCTGTGCTTCGAGAGTTGGGTAATGTATATGTCCTATCGTAGTATGTGCGGGTATCCTTTTTGGGAAATTTGATGCGTTATAAATATTTACAATTGTATCTGTACCATCTTCCCCTTCTGTAAGATATGCATGACATTTCTTTTTTATTCTTAGATTCCTATCTGTTTCGATGGCTGTTCGAGACTCTATACCTATAGTCAATAGTCAATAGTCAATTTTTTATTGCGGAGACAAAATACATTTGTATAGCAAACGTCAAATATGTTAAAATTTGGACATACATACCACATCGAGCTCTCATTCAGACATACATTTGATCACTCATTCCACGTTCATCCATCGCCAATAATTCCCACTTCGTTCTAGAGTCAGTCTTGTTATTGTGTGGTCTCCCAGTCATACTCCAGAAACTCTTTTATATTGTAAAATGCATTTGACGCTAAACAGCGTTTTAAACGAGTTTTTAACGCCTTGAGCGTCGAGGCTTTTCTTAATTCATTAGGCAATCTGTTAATAAAATGAACCCCTGCCTGTGAAGGCAAGCGTTCATAAACCACCGTCCTGTGTCTCCCAGTTCGGTAGTTGTCTCTGCCTCTAGTCCCGTACGAGTGAATGTCTCGGCCCGTAATCAAGGCACATTTAGACATACAATACAACGTTGTTTGTAAAATGTAGAGGCTAGGCAGAGTTAACAGTTGCAACCTTTTGAAAGTTGACCTGCACGACTCTCTAAACTTTAATTTTGCAATGGTGCGGATCGCTCGCTTCTGTAATTTAAACACTCTTGAAAATTGGTTCCTTGCACAGGCACCCCATAGTACCAATCCGTAAGTGAGGTGTGGATAAATCAAGCCATAATACGCCGTTATCAGAACTTGACTTGGGCAGTATTTGGCTAGAGACCTCAGAACATAAATGCCTGAGGCTAATTTTGAGCAAACGTGATCGATGTGAACATTCCATGTCAAACCTTGATCAAGGTAAATTCCAAGGAATTTTGAGGAATAGACTTCTTCTAGTATTGTATCCGCTAACATAACGCTAGGTCCATACTCAAAGTCTACTGGGTTTATAGTGAAATTTAAAACGTTAGATTTAGATGAATTTGTATTTAGATTGAGGCTATGAAAATGTTGGACACAATTGTTCATTCCAACAAATGCGTTTTGTTCCAAATCTGATTTCGAAGATTCGTTAAAACAAAGAGTCGTATCATCAGCATACTGCACGATTTTCCCGTGTGGTAGTGATGATTTTATGTCATTAACATAAAGCAGGAAGAGAATTGGACTGAGAATGGATCCTTGAGGAACTCCATAACTCATATTTACAGAATTTGAAATATGATTAGAAATTTGGACAACTTGAGTTCTATGGCTTAGGAATGAACTAAGCCATGTGAGAGGCACGCCTCGGATGCCATGCGATTCCAGTCTGTCAAGCAGTGTAATATGGTCAACACAATCGAAAGCTTTAGATAAATCGAGAAACACACTTAAAGTGTGATTTCGACTTTCCAATCCCTCTACAATCATATCGACAAGACCCACAATTGCATCTATTGTCGATTTGCCCTTTCTGAAGCCAAATTGGTCATTTGAGAGCTGATTGTGTTTATTCAGAAACTGAAGCATTCGCACTAAAAACAACTTTTCAAATAGTTTGCTTAAAATAGGCAAAATAGAGACAGGCCGATAGTTATTCATGAGTGTAGGGTCGTCTTTTTTAAAGATAGGGGTTACTTTTGACATCTTCAGGAGTGAGGGAAAAACTCCCAAATGAAATGAGGAATTTATCAAGGCGGTCAGAGGCCTCACAATATGCTTCGAGCATTTTTTTATGAGCCACATTGAGTTTGAATTAAGATCATTCGATTTTTTAAAGAGCTAAGTAAGAGCTTTAAACCCAGTAGACTTTGAGTATGGACCTAGCGTTATGTTAGCGGATACAATACTAGAAGAAGTCTATTCCTCAAAATTCCTTGGAATTTACCTTGATCAAGGTTTGACATGGAATGTTCACATCGATCACGTTTGCTCAAAATTAGCCTCAGGCATTTATGTTCTGAGGTCTCTAGCCAAATACTGCCCAAGTCAAGTTCTGATAACGGCGTATTATGGCTTGATTTATCCACACCTCACTTACGGATTGGTACTATGGGGTGCCTGTGCAAGGAACCAATTTTCAAGAGTGTTTAAATTACAGAAGCGAGCGATCCGCACCATTGCAAAATTAAAGTTTAGAGAGTCGTGCAGGTCAACTTTCAAAAGGTTGCAACTGTTAACTCTGCCTAGCCTCTACATTTTACAAACAACGTTGTATTGTATGTCTAAATGTGCCTTGATTACGGGCCGAGACATTCACTCGTACGGGACTAGAGGCAGAGACAACTACCGAACTGGGAGACACAGGACGGTGGTTTATGAACGCTTGCCTTCACAGGCAGGGGTTCATTTTATTAACAGATTGCCTAATGAATTAAGAAAAGCCTCGACGCTCAAGGCGTTAAAAACTCGTTTAAAACGCTGTTTAGCGTCAAATGCATTTTACAATATAAAAGAGTTTCTGGAGTATGACTGGGAGACCACACAATAACAAGACTGACTCTAGAACGAAGTGGGAATTATTGGCGATGGATGAACGTGGAATGAGTGATCAAATGTATGTCTGAATGAGAGCTCGATGTGGTATGTATGTCCAAATTTTAACATATTTGACGTTTGCTATACAAATGTATTTTGTCTCCGCAATAAAAAATTGACTATTGACTATTGACTATAGGTATAGAGTCTCGAACAGCCATCGAAACAGATAGGAATCTAAGAATAAAAAAGAAATGTCATGCATATCTTACAGAAGGGGAAGATGGTACAGATACAATTGTAAATATTTATAACGCATCAAATTTCCCAAAAAGGATACCCGCACATACTACGATAGGACATATACATTACCCAACTCTCGAAGCACAGCCTACCCTGGAACACCATACCACTACAACTGACACAGGAAAAACAATATTGACAGATAAGGACGGCATAGTATTTGATATCTCACCACATTTAACCCTCCAAGAACACAAACAAGTCCTTGACGTTTTTACAAAAATACAGACACATATTTACAACAAAGGTAATCGATTTAACTCCTGCAAACATACCTCCTGTTCAACTCGAATTAAAACCAAATACGAAACCTGTAAACTCACCACCGTATAGGCAGAGTAAAACAGAAAGGGAAAAATTAAACAAATTATTGGACGATTTAGTACAAGCAAAAATATTAGAGGAATGTCAGGATTACACAGAATATGCAAGCCCAGTATTTTTAGTGAAAAATAAAGATGGAAGCGACAGAATGGTAGCTGATCTCAGGAAGGTTAATGCACAGTTGAAAACAGATGCCCACCCCATTCCTTCAGTAAACCTGGTTTTAAGCTCTTTGAACAAAGCGCACACATTTACAAAATTAGACCTTAAAAATGCATTTTATTCCATGGAGGTTAGGAAAGAAGATAGGCACATCCTAGCCATAAAAACACCTGATAGACTTCTACAGTTTTGCCGACTGCCGATGGGACTTTCAACTTCAACCACATTATTTAGTAAAGCCTTGAATGCGATATTAAACCGTCACCTTTATAATAAAGTCATCTGTTACGTGGATGACCTAATTTGTTATGGTGACTCATTTGAAAATGACTTACATAATCTAGAAACTATATTAGAAGAACTAGAAAAAGCTAATTTGAAACTAAATACAAAAAAGTGTAAATTTCTCTACAAAAGTGTAAACATTTTAGGACACGAGGTATCACGGGAAGGCATTTTACCCCAAAAACAGTCAGTAGAAGCTATCACCGAATTTAAAAGACCAACTTGTGTAAGGCAAGTGAGACAATTTTTAGGATGCTCAGGATTCTTCCGCAGATTCATCCAAAATTATGCCAAAATAGCACAACCCCTTACTGAGATAATAAAAGATTCAAATAAAAACATGGCATTTAAATGGACGGATCTATGTGAACAGGCTTTTATAAAAATCAAACAAATTTTGACAAACCCACCATTACTATCACATTGGAAGGACAACAGGGAAGCACACATTTATGTAGATAGCAGTTTGATTGGATGCGGAGCAGCGTTAGTACAGTTAGATGAAGAAAATAATAGAATGTACCCAATTTATTACATGTCAAAAAAAATATTCAAATACCCAAATGCGTTACAGTAATGCTGAACGTGAAATGCTAGCACTAACCTATGCTGTGAACTACTTCAGAGAATTCACGCTTGGTAGACAAACAACAGTTTATACGGACTGTGCCGCATTACAGTTTTATAAAAATTTTAAGCACACTTCCACTAGATTAAACAGATTAGCACTGTCATTAACAGACTACGACATTGTAGTAAAACATAAACGTGGCGCTACAAACGTGTTAGCAGACGCCTTAAGCAGAAATCCTTTAGAACAACCTTTGGATGAAGAATTTACGGACGTGTGTTTAACTGTCAATACTTTAATACAGACAAATCTACCCCTACTACAAGCTCAAGACAGTTATTTAAAACAAATACGCCTTGCGATGACCTCACCTGAGGCGGTAAATAAAAAAATCAGACGGGCTTCAAGACATTACGAAGAAATAGATGGATTGTTATATTTCAAAACCTTCAACGGACAAGAAACTAGAAACTTATTGGCTATACCCCAAAAACAAACACAAGAAATATTAAAAATATTCCATGACAACCCCTACACGGGTGGACACTTATCACATTACAAAACAGCTTCAAAAATAAAATTACGATATCACTGGCCGAATATGTACCGTGATATCCTCCAATATACAAAATCTTGTGAAGAATTTCAACTACGTAGGCCAAAAACGAACAAAAATTACGGCCTACTACAACCTATTCCACCCTCCATAAAACCCTTTGACAGAATAACAATAGACTTTGTAGGTAATATTACACAAAGTAATGGTTACAAATATATCCTAGTTGCAACCGATGCCTGCACTAGAATGGCATTTGCAACCCCTTGTAGAAATGCAGATGCGAACACAGTAGCGCAAAAATTATTAAATCTATTCTGCACATTTGGATTTCCTAGAATTATTAATCATGACAGAGGAACGCACTTTATGAATTCTGTAATTTCACAGTTACTAAATGCACTCGGGATTGAACAAAGGCCAGGCGCTGCTTATATGTCACAAGTACAAGGTGCGGTTGAAAAATACAACCACACGCTAATCAAGGCAATATCTCATTACGTTTGTGGAAAAACCCCAAACTTGGTCAAAATACGTACAAATAGTTACCTTTGCCTACAACACGTCTGTAAACATTTCAACAGGCTACACACCGCACTACCTCATGTTTGGTTACGAAGCTAACTTACCGTCTGATTGTATATATTTACAGGTTAATCCCGAAAAAATGGTGTTGGAAAATATAGAAATTTTAGAGCAAATACGCAAAGATATGCCGAAAATCATGAAAAAAGCCCAGGAAGCGCAAAAGAAATACTTTGACCGTGACAAAACTCATTTGGATTTAAACCCCGGCGATGAAGTCTTGGTCCATTTCCCGAAAGACCACACAAAAAAATATAGTAAATTTCAAACACCAATTAGAGGTCCTTTCGTTGTCAAGAAAAAAATTAACGAAGTGACATATGCAGTAGAAATTTACCACAGGGGAAGGTTAACAGAACAACCAATACATGTTGCTAGAATGAAATTATTCTATAAGAGAATATAAAACAAATATGAAGGGACTTGAGCAATAATAAAATATTCAAGAATAATATATACAATATTTCTCATGAACATCACTATGCACTCACTGACTTGTAGTAAAATTTGAAGAGAGTGAAAAGTATATTCGCAATAATTTCATAATAGATGAGGGTAAAAAGCTACTACATAGTCACGCAAGAATCGCTTTAAAAAAAATAGGTATTATACTCCAGGAGTTGAGAGACCGGTTAACTTGATTACGGTTTGAATGATTCATTATAACGTTATATAACCTTGAGAGTCACTGAAGTAAGTCTAACAGAAATAAAAATATATATTAAAATCTCGATGTTGTGTCGGAAAACGATAGAGAATAAAGACATAAAAGTTTTAGAAAATTAAAACGCCTAACTTTGTATTTTAATGTGAGGTTTACTGTAATTTAGTGATTAAGTGATAGGTTACACGTACCAAAGATATTGGTATAGATAATCCCAATACACAGGACACTAACACAGCACACACGACACGACACGAGCAGAGCCTGTAACCCACGGTAACCGTACTTAGACTGGCTAGTAAGACTTGACTGTGACTCTGGTATGTCTCCCAGGCAGATAAGTTTTCTGCTAACTCAACTAACTTCCCACGCTATACTACACCGACTGTGTTGTGACTATGACTAGGGGGCATTGCCTTGTACCGGCGGTCTGGGTCGCCAAGGGCCCTGGTGGCTCAGACAGCTTAGTGTGCAAGTAATGTTTCCCACGTACTCGTTTACTACAGTAACAAAGCGTACTCTAACTTGACACAACGTACATATTATACTTACCTGAGGGATACGTGTATACATAGCCTAGTAATAAAGAATATAAAATATGATAAAGTGTACTACATATATCATATTTATTTAAGTTAGTAGATAGCAGTGTTAACATAATATACCCTACAAGGACTCAATTTTCCTGAGATGCATCTCAAAGAAAGAGACATACATGTTCTATATTATATAATCCTAGGATAAACAAATACTTCAATATATGACATGTAAATGACTTATATAACATGTTTAATTATTACAAAGCTAATCTAACATTGAAGGAAAGTAACATATATCTAAATAGCATGTATTAACACGGCAATATTGCTCATTAACAAACTATACAGCCTTCTTTTGGCAACATATATTATAATCATGATGATAACTATGGACAATAAGCACAAAGAAGGGATATTACATATGCCTCACAAACAAAGGTGCGTAGTATCGTTTTGTAATATGATAAAATTACATAATTTCGAACCTTATTTAAGAACACTAGAGATTAAGATGCTTAGTAAAAACATTATTACATAGAGCTAGGGAAATACGACACACCATCGAGAGGTTATTAAAAGATTTCTGTAAATAAAAACCTTAGACATAAATGTGTATTAATTACAAAATATTAAACTGAAATGTATATGTAACCTGTAGATATTAAGTTTTAGAATTATGACACCAGAAAAACCAACCACAACCTGAGAAACCAGTCTACAAGACACCAATCTACAAGACACCAGTCTACAGCACTATAACCGTCCCGACCACCCACGAGACAAATTGAGTCTTCACAGCACTTCCTACTACTACTCACAGCACTTGCCATGCCTCTTTCGACCACCTTTGCCAGCACATCAACCCACAACACAGAAGAACCCAATAAGCCTCTAGTACAAATCTTCACAGGAGCGTACTTTACTCCAATGCCTCAGACACTACCTTATATCAGTTCCATCCCTATATTATACAAAATTCCTTTCAACACACAGCAAAATTTACCTAAAAACGAACCCTCTCTAAATTTCTGCCCTAAAACCTCAACAACTCCCAAACCTATTGCAAGATACAGAGCAACCTTTCTACATTAGAAACCCTCATACATCAACAAATGGTAGCAGAACACCTCCCATTCATCCAAAGACAGCAACCAGATAGAAACAGAAGATCGCTCACGTTCGTCGGAGATTTCTTCGAATGGTGTTATGACATTGCGACAGAACACCAAATACATGACTTGGCAGACAAGAAGGAAGATGTCTACACAGCATTCTCAACACAACAACACTACCTACTCTCCGAGCTACCTGCGCATTCACCTGCTTTGTTCACAATCTACAAAGACAACACCACTTCCAGCTAAAGCACGACGACAAAAACATAGTAAACAACATGGAACTCATTTTGTACATTTTATTAGCCTGGACTTCTATAATAACACTACTTCTTTTTATAAACCTCTACTTCATCCACATTAATAACATCAAAATAAAATTCCTGAAGCCTACAGTACATGAACGTGACTACCCAATGGATAACCTTAATTAGACAATAAGTACGATTCGTAGGTAGAATCGTCATTAAGCCAGGGGAATGTAAGACATATGTATTATTAGTAAAATAAAATTCATAGAATAGATGTACAGATAGTTGCTGGAAAGGAAGTCTCGTATTGCAATTCGAGACAAACATCCTCCGGATGTAAGTAGATACGCACATCCGCCCAGACGCCGATGGTGAACAAACAGGAAATGCTTATTTGTAAAAACCGTGCGACAATGTAAGGGACAGCCATGCTGATATGGAAAATTGTTACTCACCAATTATGATGGAGAGATTTGGCAGAGGCGTGGTCAATGAGCTGGCGGGAGAAGAACATCAAAACTGAAGAAGAAGGAGGAGAGGAGGAAGTGGAGGCCGGGAATTCGAAAAGTGAAGTTCGGGAGTGTTTGTGTTCGTGTGCGGAAAAATATCTCTAGGCGTAATAAGTGTGATGTGAAATAAAATGTAAGTAATTTTAAGAACTTAGTATATTTTAGGGTTCATTAATCATTTTCTATTCCATATCTATTTAAATGTTCACAATTTCGAAAATATAAATTCATGTAAATGTTTAGCTATTTTAAAGAAAGTTTCTCATGTTAGTCCATGAACTCATTATTATTGCAACACTACAAAATTACTAGTAAATGTTATAATGAATTAAATTCAAAATAAATTGTAATGAATAATTTAATATTAAATATGTCTTCAAAGTATTAAGACATTAAGTTTTGTGCTTAATATGTCGATTGACGCAATCAATTAATCGATTTAATGAAATGTTGTCACAAATAAATGTGTTGGTTCATTTGAGGGTATTTGTACTGCCAATCTAACCTATTATTAAATCCTCTCACAGCAACCCTTGCTCAAAATATGTCACAACCTTAATCTTAAACTAAACCAACCCTACAAAACCTTACAACAGACAATGGAATAGAAAGGCGCCTTATACTGAAATGCGTACTACGGCCATTTAATGTATACAGTATTCATGCCACAAATACGTGAAAAACACGTCGAAATAATAATACGTCGGTGGTATAATTCTGCGAAGGACTCATATAGACTAAAAAAGATGATAATCCTATCGTGTAGTTCAAAATATTTCTTTGCACCGTATATTGTCAATAAAAGTTTAATATCAATCAATTTAAATGGTGGACTGAATCATTTTATATGTACATTATATTTATAGATTTGGTTTATTTAGTGTTGGTTTTTTAATGAGCATTTGTACACTAATAAAATTGCCACATAGACGTGTACCAACAGACTACAGTATATCCCGAGAGATAGTTATACGACTCCCAGATGTGTATTGGCGAGCTTGTACTACTCTTAGTTAGGTGATAACATTCAAGTTCTTCGTTTCCTGAGACACTGAATCTTTACAGTGACTTGAACCTTCGATGTTTGATGTGTCTTCTCTATCTAATTTGAATGGAACTAGAACTAGTTACATTGACTGGTTGGCACATCACATTACAGATTGGATATTTCGAAATTGTTCTTCACTGTAGCAGTTGGTAGTAAATAGAGAGGAAAATATTCAAATTATAGTTAGAATAGCGTAGTTTTCAAAATTTCAATATATAATGATATAATCTTTTTTATGGTATAGTGTTTGGAGAACTTTCTGTTAAAGTATACAATTTAAACATATATATTGGATATCCCTAAATATTATATCATGCTTCTCTTAATTTAGTAGATTTATGATACTAACAAATTTTTTTTAGCAACGCAGTAGATTTACAGTTGACACTTTTTGTGTTGTATTGAAGTTTACATATAGTGTTTCCGCGAAGTTTATCATACCACATTTATGATTGAAAAATAGTATTTTATAATTCAGCTACTACATATTTCCAAAAGAATGATTAGTAATAATTTTTGTAATTACAAGTCCAAAAAACTATTGTTAATGATATAATTCATACTTTAATCCAAAAGCAAACAATAGTTTGTTATAAAACAATGCACAAAAAATAAATCACATTGAAAAAGGAAACAAACACAACATATCTATTTACACATAATGCGAAACATTTTGCCCTCCTTGTAAAGGGACTATTCGATTTGAAGGGTCAAATTCAATTGGTCTCTTTCTTATGTGAATATAGAAATAACTTTGTAAGGAATATAAAGCTTCCAGTCATCCCGAGGACACTTGACCATACTGGGTGGAGAAAACCCTTATGCTCATCGGTAAACAGAACTTTAATAAAATTAATTTACTATTATACATGATATTTTATTTCATAAATATTTATTACCAAACATTTTCCAATTTTAGCTCATAGTTTAAAAAATGTTATAACAGGTTAAAAAATTACATGTTTATAAGCGGTGTTTTTACATTAGAAGTTTGGAAGGAATGCATAACGCTATGTTTATTAAGAATTTAATGTATTTCTGTAACGAGTATACGAACTGGGTTGTTAATTTTCAGGTTGAAATATTTACAGTTACGAATATATCACAACTTAATTCAGTATATCAAAAGTACGTAAATTTAATTTACCTTAATTAAATCCAACGTAAGACGTAAAACATGTCATAAAATTATCCTTGACGGTCAATGCAAAACCATTGAATCTCTGCTAGAATTGCACGAGGTACAACTGGCCATATGCCTATCCGAGCTCTTTTAACACCTAAGGCAATGTTTCAAAGCATATGAAAGCAAGAGCACGATTGAATTCTCTTTGGGATTATGCAAGTTATCTCCAGGATTAGGCAAACTGACTTACTTACGAGTAACAAGATCTTTATATTAATGTAAAAAATGCAAAGTTGTAATGAAGTAAGTAAACAACTTGATCAAATAATGTTTAAAGGTTACCACACAACTTATTGACAACATACTTCACAAATTAATCAAAAGAAAAGGAAGAAAATCCAAAACATTACTACCATTTCAATACAGAAAACTGGAATTCATATGTACAACATACAGAAATATTTCAAATAAGTTACAGATAACTTTTAAATAGCGTACAAAGAAACTTATCACGTAAAAAACAAACAATAAGTTTAAAAATTTTTTGGAAAATCACAAAGACAAAAGCTTATTTAAAAACAAACCAGGAATTTATGAAATTAAATTGCACGACTGTGAGAAATTGTACATTTTTCAAACAAAAGGGAACGTTATTACACAATTCCAACTCTTTTCATGAATAAAATATGGACAAACTAAAAAAGATGCTATTGCAGAACACTGTATTGAATCTGGTCACATCATATCTAATAAGAATTTACGATTAATTTACGATTATTAAAAAGTTAACAAAGTTACAAACACAACACACTTGAATGCTTTTGAAACATTTTGCATACAAAATTTTAAGAAAAAGTTATTATTAATGAAGAAGGGCCTACTGAAAATTAAAATGTAATTAGATTTTAAAAAATTATACTGACTAAATTTTTCAAATTCTTTGCCACATGTTATTTTTGTACTTATTGCTTAAAAATGTACATATTTATTTATTTTTGAAGTAACCTGGAGACCGAATCCCCGATTCTCAAAGGCCTTGCAGAGTTAATTTCATTTTGGAAAATCTGCTTTTATTACTAGTGTTATCAAATAATATAGGTTTATTAAATTAAAAAGTCAATATTATAACCAAGATATTGAGTAATAATAATATCATCTCTCTTATCAAGATTACATTTGCACCTGTGATGTTTCAACAGTCGTAATTATTTTAGCAGTGTTTCAACAGGTGCTTGTGCTTTGTGTAAGTTGTGGTTGTTTTCAGCTATCTTCACCACTGTAAGTCCACAGAGAGTAAGTTACCGGCAACTTGACTGTGTAAAGAGAGGTATCACTTCACTGGGTTTTGCAACGTGGCTTGAGCGAGTATTTAAATCTCTTCTCAAAGAACGGAACCATTCTTTGCATTTTTCCGCATGATAGTGTTGAATTATAGTAAAGATTAAACAGATAATGATGGCCAATAAAATGCTTAGTATTCATGAAGATAAACATCTTTCACTTTGTTATAAAGACGTTTACGCTCTATCGTAATACGGACTTAAAATACGTGTGAGACAATAATGGTCACGACAAAAGCGTCCCTCGTAAAATCTATTCCTTTTTGACGGAAAATATATGGAACTAAATTTTTATCTAAACAAATTTCATCTATCCATTTTATTAAAACAATAATAGGACAATGTAACTGTGTGCTCTCATGGTTTACCTGTGTCTTAAGTGTTCGCTTTGTAAAATAGAACAATATTTCATTATTTCCAAATAAAAATTATATTTGACATAAAAGAATCTTAAATGAAATATAGTTATATACTATAAAGGACACGGAAACAGATTTAACTCGGTCTGAAAGAGGATAAATCTTATTTCAGAATCTTTTGTCTTGTAACTCTAAAACTGGTTAACTGTAATTTAAAAATCTCTGTCTTTAAGTTATAAAAAATTCATAAACGTTTTTATCCTGGACACATTTAAACCCAGAATTATTTCAACCACCCTCTTTGATAAGTTTTTAAAATTAATTTATTTCTTAATTTAAGTAAAAATAAGCTAAATTATAACTAACTAGTTGTACGTTAAATATGTACACCGACTATTTTACTTGTTATACCCATAAAACTGGATTTCATAACATTGGTATAATTATTATTGGGACCAATACAAATTTGAAAGTAGCTAGGTCATTCTCTGCTCATTTTTATAGCCGAATAAAAACCAATAAAAAGTCTCAATGAAAGGCTAGAATGTTAAAGGATTAATTTCTTTCTTGCAACTTTGCCCTCAGCGTAACGTAGACGTGATTGACCGTTTCCTATCACTCGTAGGTTTATTTATCAATACCCTTTTTCCTTTACAACGATTTAAAAATGAGTATATAGTTGGTCATATATGTCATCCTGAAGCTAGTTAATTCACAAATTATGTTTTATTCATTAGTATATGTATATATTACAAGTGATTCTGGAGTGTTTGAATATGTTTTAATTAATAACTTTGACGTTACATAGAATCAATGAGAAATATTATCTGCAGTAATAAATTAATCTTATATTTCCATTTTCTACTGTTATTGTTCACATCCTAAGCCCAAAATAAGTGCCGTTATTATTTATTATTATTTTTGTTATTAAGAGGGGAAAAAAGAAACATTTGAGAGATGAGTGATGGTGCTCAATAGTATACGAGTATATTGTAATGCTAGAATATACGGTAGGGGCACATTTCTCAATTTTAGCATAGCTTTAATTAAACAGCAAACAAGGCCTGCGAATAGCAAACATAAATTAAACAAGGACAGAAAATCCTAAAAAGTGTGTTTTGTATATCTGAGGACTATTTTTGTAGTATCTTATTTATAAATCTAGGTTCTTTGATAAACCACAGTAAAGCTTGCTATGAGTATATTTAGTTAAGTGAGTCTGATGACGCTTCGAAAGCGAAAGTGCTTGCAAATATTATCTACGATATTATTCGATTGTTACATATAAAATTCACTAAAAAGTCTTATTTAATTGTGTAACAGCTGTGTGTAAGAGCTGCGTAACAGTTGAAATAAAACTTCTCACGGTTTTAATGGATTGGATGTGTATTTGGTGGCTTCATTTACAGAGGATGTGTGTTTACAGGCTAAGAAAATTCATGGATCGAGAGGTTATATCCTAATGTTATATCGTGCCCATCGAGCTGTGGATTCCGAGGGGTGAAAACACTTCCTTTCTTTAAATTTTCGTATTTATTCCAAAATTACATGGTTTAATATTACAATATCATTTTCGTAGCAGTGACCTTTTATATATTATATCTCAGACGCTACAATTAAAGGTAGAAATATCGGCAGTTTTAAACATTTCTTCGACTAAACTCACGAAGTTCTGTGTATTTTAATTAGAAACGCAAGAGCATTCAGGAAGAGAATCAGCTTTGGTTTTCAAGAACACACAAGAATAAACAAAGCTGATTGGAGAGCTCTTGCCATAGTACTTGAGGCAATATTGAACTTATTAAGGACCGGTCTCAACCAAGTGTTAGTTGTGAGGTTCATTGCAACAAACTTTTTCATAAATGTACGCCCAAATAAAACAGCCTACTCTTAAATTATGTACAGCAGTAATTCGTCCTTAAACATTTTGATTTAAGTTAGTATTACAAAATGACCTGAAACGTAATACAATCGCTAGCGCCCTAATCACGACTTCGTTTACACAATTTAATAGTTATACATTTTTATTTTATCCAATTTTGTAAAAAAAGATTCTCATTTTTTTCATTGAAGTACATTTCATGTCACTGTTTCAACATTAAAGGTACTATGTTGAAACAGTGCACACCAAGTAACTATAAAACTATATATCTTTTTTGGATACGTTGGTTGCATTTGTTATTATGTCCCATGTTTTGAATCTCGTTTTTCGTCTACTAAATTTTTCTACAAATTTATTATTCAGATATTTCCCCGTTGCCATTAAGGTTACCTGTAAGATTGATTTAAAACTATACACGGAAAAACATTTACCATCTCAGCGTACCTCGTACAGAAATGAAGTTGGCATACGTAAATTTCCTAAACCTACGAATAGGTTTAGGACATTTGGACTTCGCTAAAGCTCAGCCAACACGAATTGATCATATTCTATTCACTGCAATATCAACATCAATATCTATTCATAGTGATAGCCATGACATGAAACCTTGAAATGAATTTGAAAACTGGTTGAAATAATATTTTTTTATTTCGATAAAAGAGTACATAGCAGAGCTGGAAGTAACGCTTATCAACTGTACCGTGATCTTAGCGGTGTGTAGACATTGCGAGACGGTTTGGAACGGATAAGACATATTGAAATCAAATATTAGACCTAAGGAATTCTGAATGAATGTGAAGTCTCCCTCGCTGCGTTGAAAACGTCCACCTATTCAGTTAACGAATAGAATAGTCATTGATGTAAATAGCATGGATATTGATTTATTAAATCTGGTTACTCAAATAATGATTTAAATAATTTAACATACTTATAAATTAGGAAATATAGGGATTTTGTATTTTAGATTACCTTTTTAGCAATTATACGCTGAAATGAACATTTAACATTCTTTTAATTACTTTTGATTTTGAGCCTGTAATTTTACATTACACAACAACGTAGTGTAGATTTATCGTATTTGTCTCACTCAATTCATTTGTATGGTTCTAATAAAAATTTGGGTTATCCCTAAATATCTGTCGCGTATTGTGGTTATTTCACCTGTAAACAGAAAAATTAAATGAAATTTACCTAAATTAATAAATAGCTTACAAATAAGTGGATTTGACAAGGATGAGTGTTAGAACAATAGGGTTTTAAACACAACTCTGTTGTTTGAGAAGACTATATATATACGTATCTGATCGTCATTTCTACATGAATTAACTTTGAAGCTTTATATCAGCGTTATGCTTCGATATACACAGTATTTACCTGCCATACAGTTATTTAAAGTTGGGTATAACAAAAAGAATATTATCATTAATAAGTCAATAAATAAGTGTTTGTTTAGCATATGAAAATTATGTGATTAAACCATTATCAATCAGCTTGTTGGTAATCGACGAGAAAGTGTTGTCAGATGAATTAAAATGTAACACATTACGTGATATAAAAAACAAAAACACTCGACGTCTTGAAAATCGATTGGTTTCTGAGTGTGACTGCTTCTAGGTGTTCTCTAGAGTAATCTAGTGTGTTCTAGCACTAGGTGTCTGACATGTATACGGTGTAATTCCTAACATGTACAATGAAAATGATCCACATTACCTGTTTCATACCTGTAATTATATTTATTAGTAAGTGCGTTAAAGTAGTAAATACCATATAAAAACGAAACTAAACAATGATTATGAAAGCAAGAAATTATACAATTTATAAATAGTAGTGGTGACAATATCAACAACAAACAACATATCATTTCAAACTGATAACATTATGTATACATTAGTAAAAATTAATGGAGCTTTATCGTAATGACCTAAAGCTTAACAAACCAACGACCAATATAATTTCTTTTAACAGGCTGCCAGTTTTTTCATCAATTTCACAACCTAACTTCTTTGCTGTGTAATGCAAAATTTCATAATTTTAAAAATTACATTTTGTTTTATTACTACAGAAACTTAAGACAACATAAAATACATTGACTAAATGACAATTCTTCTTTTTCGTTTGCATTTCCTTACAATCGGCTGAGGACAGGCATGCCCATCCCAATGCCTTATTTAACAAGATGATTAGAAAAAAATAGAAGAGTGGGCGGAATAAACCTTGATTGAAACCGTCAACAATCATAGACAAAGTTTTAAAAAACTTAATGAAAGATTATAAGTCGGATTAAAAAATATTGTGCTTACAGCATGAAATGAAATTATAATTGTGAATGCGTAGGCGAGAATAGAGGGCTAATATTATCACTATTTTATTAATAGTCTGTGATATATAGAGACGTAAATATGAGTGTGAAGGTAAGTGGATTTGGAAAAGCGACCCGATCAAAACTTCTATAAAATAGGAGGAAAATCTTATAAATGTTTTGTTTGGTTCAATCTCAGTAGAAGTGTTGTCAGTGATCTGCTGAACCAATAACATGTCCACTCTCACAGCCGCTGGCAACATAGAGACTCGTGTCTGATGTGTTCAGCTTCTCTTTAAAACGATTTTCCATTGTTTAGTGATTATTAAATCAACGGCCATCAATAATCCATTACATATAATCAATTCGCCCATGCATATAATATCAATGGTAGTTAAACGAGTAAAAATAGCAAGCAGAAAAGTACTACAGAAGACTGTAAAAAACACTTACAAATTAGCAACTAGATGATATAGGATTCAGAAATTGGCCAACGTGTATGTAAAAAAATGATAACACAGTTTTAATAATTTTAAAGGTTTGAAATCTATCTCCTCGTGAGTTTAGGATATAATAAGATTTGAAAAAAGAACAGAGAGTAAAAGTTGTACACTTACCCGAAAACTGCTTGGAGTCCAGATAGAAGAAAATGAACATAGGTGTTGTCACTGGACAGGTTGCAAAGTCGTGAACTCAAGTCACGAGCAACAGAATTCAAGAGCACTATCACATGTTATACCATCATAGAGGAAAGAAGGACTCTAACAACAAAATAAGTGTCACCAATTCCTGCGGACTTGTCAGGTGTCATCTGTAACAATGAGAGAAGTCTATCGTGTGAATATAAAATTTGGATAAAATAACATAATGTTCCTAAAACGCTGATATAGTGTATGGTATAGTTTCCATCTATCTTTAGTTTCAAATAATTAGGTATATAATTTTTGCAAGTATGTCTTTCGTAACCTATTTCCGCAATTACGAAAAACATACCGTCAAGAGAATTGTCAACGTTCTGTGTACTGTCGAAATTGCCATACACTTGAAGAAACGAATATCAAAAAAATATTTAATCTTGTAAAAAAGACGGATAAATAGAAATAATTCCTTAACAACGACGATACCTACTTCAGCGCAATAAATATTAGGATAGGGTAATATCTGCTGAAATGACTGATACTTCATAATATACGAATTACTCCTCTGCATAGATGTATGAATATTTTGTATTTTACTTCGAAATTTTCTTATTATTTATAAATTTAGTAGTCAACATAATAACATCATATTTCAATTTTGAGAATATTTTCTATTTTTAGTACACAGTTGTATTGAGACAAATTATTGTTGAACCTTGTCATATTTTAAACTAAACCTTAAGGTCGAAGATTCTTTAAATAGAAGGAGAGACCGATTTTATTTCAAGCCTTATTCTGCCCGCTCTCGTGAGCCACTAGTCTTTGTGAGGATCTTATCACACAGAATAAGGGGGAGGGTTGATACAGTACAGGGTTTATTGCATGATAAAACATCCTACAGGCACAGACAGGTTGTGAACCTGCACATCTATAGCTCATATACAAACTAGGGGGTGTTAGACTGCTCGGCCATTGGCACTCTCCATAGCTGAAGTTAGAATGTGGAAATAAATTTAGATTTATAGCTAATTATAATGACAAAAGTAATAATAGGCAAACGAAAGTGAGCAATTTTGAAATGTATATGTCAGAATGTTGACATAACTGAGGAATCATATCCTAAAGTTGGAAAATATGGTTTGTAAATATCGTTATGAAATAAAACCGTAAGATTTACAGGTTAAGCGAAAGGGAAGGCACTAAAGATATTGGAAAGTTTCATTTCTGTCCGTATAATATAACAAGAACCAACTATAACAATCTTAATTTATTTTAAAAGAATTTTCACTGGTTAAAGCATCATCAGTTATTCCTTTAATAAAAACATATGTATAAAATAGAAAAAAACGTGTTAAAATATAAAAAAATATGATAAAATTGTAGGAATAAAATTTAAAACTAATAGTAAAGACCAAAAACAAATACATTATAAAAGTATTGTGTACAAAAATATGGTTTGCAATTCATAAGTTTGAATGGGTTTCTTCTTTTACTAATGGTAGGAAGATGTTGCAAATTTACGCATGTTCAAACTAATTTATATTTTCAAATGTTTCCTTTTTTATAATTATACATATTTTTTAGCCTCGTTTCCACAGGTATTGATGTTTGAACGATATTAGAATTTTTGTATCCACTGTAAATTGTATATATTATATTCTTGAACTTTATATATTACAAGAATGTATTAAATGCTATAAAGGAAAATCACCGTATACATTTTGTATCACGAAGTGTAATTTTTAAAGAATATTCCTAGACTACAATAAACAAAATTGAAAGTGCATGTATGACGGTTTTGAAAGATAAATGTATACGAGTTCATTTCGATAAATTTTGCAATGATTCAGTTTAACACCTGTTAATAAAATATGGGTCTCTACGGTAAGGTCAAAAATCAAGTACATAATTAATTGTGTAAAGAATGTTCCGACATGCTGTGAACCGGAAAATTTAACGCTAATTATAACGTGATGACTCCTCCAGCATTGTTTTTAACTTTTATGTGTAAGTGTAACATTTATTTTTTCCTTGTATAGATAGATTTTTAGGTATGTATGACTCATGATGACCCACACACTGACATTTAGTTATACAAACATTAAATTTTACTAATAACAACACGTACCTTCGTCAAACAGTTTAATAACAACAAACAGTGCAGCAACACGTACCTTCGTCAAACAGTTTGATAAACAGCAACACGTACCTTCGTCAAACATAGTTTAATAACAACAACACGTGCCTTTCGTCAAAACAGTTTTAATAAACAAGCAACACGTGCCTTCGTCAAACAGTTTAATAACAGCAACACGTACCTTCGTCAAACCGTTTAATAACAGCAACACGTACCTTCGTCAAACCGTTTAATAACAACAACACGTGCCTTCGTCAAACAGTTTGATAACAGCAACACGTACCTTCGCCAAACAGTTTAATAACAACAACACGTACCTTTGTCAAACAGTTTGATAACAGCAACACGTACCTTCGTCAAAGAGTTTAATAACAACAACAGGTACCTTCGTCAAAGAGTTTAATAACAAAAACAGGTACCTTTGTCAAACAGTTTGATAACAGCAACACGTACCTTCGTCAAAGAGTTTAATAAACAACAACAGGTACCTTTGTCAAACAGTTTAATAACAACAACACGTATCTTCGTTAAATAGTTTAATAACAACAACACGTACCTTCGTCAAACAGTTCAACCTTTAGCGAGGATTAATTATCCATCTGAAGTCGTCGTTGGTTAACATTTTCGAACACAGTGCGCATAATAACGAACAAATGACGAAAAACACTACGTTTGATAGGCCTATCACACACAAATATTAACATGGTTTAAAATTATATCCCCAGGTTTAATAGTTATTGACACCAGAAGATAACTTACTAAAAGTTGAAGCTGTATTTGTTTTATTAGTAAATTTTGTATTTTTTGACGAAGGTTTCCTTTTTAAAAATCTTATTCACGAAACACAATGAGGCCAGTTTGAATAAAATGAGATCTTGAACCGCGAAACAAATTGAATTGCTTTCAGTATTATTTCCTCTTTTCAGAAATCTGGAGTGAGATTTATTTCATTATTCCTTATCCATTAATGCTTTGTGTTTTTAACAAGTTACTGGGAACTATTTGTATTTTTGTAATAAAATGGATACTTGTGTTTATTATTGTATTCTAGTAAAACGATTTAATTTAACCTTTTCATTGTAAACCTTCTCTTTAGGCTTTTATAAAAATAACTGGGGGAGAAACTGTTGAACAATTAATTATTAATTATACACGAGTAATTAAACCAATTACTTTTACATAAAATATATCAACTGCAGTGAAACAATAATTTGTATTAAGTACTAAGAATTTTAAATTTTAAGTTACAATATTGGTTTATTTGTTATCAAATTACGCAATTTGTGTATGTAAAAGAATTAAAACTCCTTTGTACTAAATTATTTCAAATAAACAAAATGTTTGTTTTATCTATTATGATATTTGATGTTCGACATAAAAGAATTATTAGTTGCATGGCCAGTATAACTTTTTTATTACTATTTTTATTAACTTTAAATTTTTTAAACCACGGCAGATAGAATCTACAAACTGCACAATGCACAATGTCACACAACTACATTTGCTATGTTTCATGCATATGAGAATTTTATGCAACTAAATTGGTGGGAAGGGGTGTGGGGGCACATGGGGAGTGACATGGACATTTTGTGTGCATAATCATAATGCATGTCCTCAATAAATGTTGGAAAAACATAGATTTTGAGCATATAAACGCGTACCATTTTATTCAGTTTAAACGATTTAGTAATCCAAAAATCAGAAAATAGAGCATAATCAGAATCAGTCTTTATTAACCATGAGGCACAGATTTACATGCATGAGGTATAGTCAAAAAACAGGAAACATGTTGTTCAACAAATTGTCAAAAGGAACTATAAAATTGAGATTGAAAGTACACAAATATAAAAGTTTTGTGGTTGAAATTTAAGAAAACAACCTTAATTATTTGGTAAATTAGAACTAAATAACAATGTACAGGCAGTGAGAGAATTGAAAACCTTAGGTTAATTACTTACAGATTTCAGCAGCAGGAAAGTCAAAAAATTCTTTTACATGATAAAAAGGATTACTTATTAGCCATTTTTGGAGTTTTATTTTAAATTGTTTAAAAGTAAGATTAAGCACTTCTTTAGGCAGCTTATTTAACATTTTTATACCCACTATCCTATGACTAGATTGATTTTTTCCAAGTCTAACGAAAGGTACATCAAAATTGTTTTTATTTCAGGTGTTGAAGTTGTGTACCTCAGCCCTTTTTACATGTAAGCAGGGGTTCTTAAAACTAGTTAACAGGATATTAAATATGTATAAATTAACAACAGTTAAAATCTTAAACTTAATAAAAATAGGCTTGCAGTGTTCTCTATGGTTAACTTTAGTTATAACTCTTAACAACACCTTTTTTTGTATGACTAGAACATTTTTTAGGTGTGGGCTATTCCCCAAAAAAACAATTCCATAGCTGAGAACAGATTGAAAGAGTGAGAAGTACACTGTCTTAACATAGTCATCAGGTAAAATGTCACTTAGCCTACGAAAAAGAAATGTTAATCTACTTAGCCTAGTAAAAAGATGCTCTATTTGTTTTTTTCCAGCTCAAACTCCAAGGAACTTAACCTCTTTGCTAGTGTTAAAATAATTTATTGGAGGTACTGATCTCAGTCCAAAAATCATAGTTTGGGTTTTCTCCTCGTTTAATAAGAGCGAGTTTGCAGAAAACCACTCAGAAACAGTTTTAAGTGAATGATTAGCCATGTTTTCAAGTTTATTTAGGTCTCTATTGCATGTAAGCAATGTAGTGTCATCTGCATATAGGTATACATTACTTCTTAGACAATATGGTAAGTCATTAGTGGCTATAATAACCAAAAGGGGTCCAAGAACCGAGGCTTGTGGAACACCACAGTTGCTAGTTGCGACAGAGGACCATACACCCCCTGTATATACCGCTTGCCTTCGATTATGGAGATAACTGTTGAAAAATTCAAGAGTTTTATTCTTTATCCCATAGAAACTAAGCTTATGAAGCAAAATGCCATGGTCCACGCAGTCAAATGCCTTGCTAAGGTCAATAAAAGAGGCCCAGGCAAAGCTTTTTATTTTCAAAGGCATTTCTAATATCCTGTTCCATGGCCCCAATTGCATCCATGCAAGACTGTCCACTTCTGAAGCCAAATTGTTGTTCATTAAAGAGTGACCAAGACTCAAAATAGTGGTTTACCTGATTGTGTACAATGTGTTCAAGTACCTTGGACAGGATAGGTACCAGACAGATAGGCCGATAGTTGCCTGGATTTTATTTATCCCCCTTTTTGAATTTTGGAGAGATTTTCGAAATTTTTAGGCATTCAGGAAAAATACCTCCTTGAATGCAAATGTAATACAGTAAGTAAGAGATGTTACAATGTAATGTACTATTTCTTTGATCAACCAATTTGAGAAACCATAGTAATCTTGAGATTTGGTGTTTTTCATCTTTTTGATGACCATAAGGACATCATCACAAGTTACAAGTTTAAAGTTAAAATTAGGCTGATCTATTTGTGTTAAATTAAGAAATTGCTCAAAAGTAGTCTCAGGTTTTATAATGTTATTTCTGATGGAACTGACAGATTCAATAAAAAAGTCATTAAGAACACTGGAGTGTAAAGGAATACAGCTATGGTTGGACTTAGATTGTAGGTTAGGCCTAATTAGGTTCCAAGCTGTCATGCATTTATTGTTAGATTTTTCAATTAAGTTAGCATTGTGATTAAGCTAAGCTTCTTTTATTGTTTTCTTGTATTTATGTACTAAATCCTTATAGGCTAGTTTGTTGTGGTTGTTCTGATTTATTTTAAAATTATCATATGCAAGTTTAACTTGACCCTTGAGCCTGACAAGATCTGATGTATACCATGATTGATTTGACTTATTAACATATTTGGGTTTAGTTTTATACTTACAGAGAGGGAAACATTGTTCAAAAGCGGTCTGTATACTTTCAAAAAACAGGTAAAAGGATTATTAACTGCATTTCCATGTGTAATCCAATTGTACAGAAACAGTTGATTATGCCAATTGATTTTACTGATTTTTACCTTGAAGAGGTCTAGTTTCTGTTTTGAAAATGATCTGCGTAGAACAAAAATATCATTAGTCTTATCAGGTCCAATAGACCGTTCAGACAACAACCGAAACACTAAGCCATCATGATCTGAGAAATAACAGGGCACAGTACGGCAAAAAATGTCATTTTTGTTTGTGTTTAAAAACACATTATCCAGGCAGGCTTCTCCTCTAGTAGGTTGGTAGTTGTGGTGGTAGAAATTAAACTGCCAAAGAACATTGAGAAAATCTACTACTGATTTTTTGTCCTTGGTGACGTCAAACTGGGCGTTCACATCTCCTCCAATGACTATTTTATAATTAATCCATTTCTTGAGATAGAGGAGAATTTTTTCTATGCTTTCAAGAAAGACCCATTCGTTGCTTTCTGGTGTACGGTAAATAGAAATAATTATGAGCTGAAGTGAGTCGATTTCAATAGCGCACACTTCCAGAGTTTTTTCAAGGCTAAAACTAGAGAGGTCTATAGGCTTAAAATCATATACATCCCTAGCAAAGATGAGAGTACCACCCCTGCCAAAGACTGTTCGTATGTAGCTAGTAGTTAGATTATACCCACTTAAACAGCAGAAATCAATCTCACCGCTCTGCAACCAATGTTCTGAAAGACAGATGAAATCATAATCCTCCTGCATTGCAAGATCTTCCAAAAGTGGAAGTTTATCACTAACTCCTTGTATATTAAGAAAGAGTATTGCAAGCACACAATACTTTGAAAAATGTACAAGCCTTTCTATTTTAGTTGGTGAGCCAGCCATACTTAGTTCTGAGTCGTTTTTATCACTGGATCTAAAAAAACATTTTCATTGGGTTTACTGGTAGTATTTACATTCTGGTGATTTTTGTTAGGCCTAGGAGGGAAATAATTTCCGATTAAAATTCCAGTTGGCCATAATTCAGGGTTCATTACTTCATTTTCAAGTTCTGGAGGGATTCCTATTTTAAATGAATTGTAGGAATTATGTCGTGTTTGTAGCTTTACACAGTTAAAATTTTTGGAGTTTAAGTAGGCCTCAAGGTGACTTATAATATCATTTTCATTTACATATACTTGGAACCTGGTGATATATACCCAAGACTGCCTACTCACAGCTAAGAGTTGATTGCTATTATTTTTACCAGATATAAGTTTATTAGGTTTCTTGCTTGTGGTCTTTTCTTTATGATTAAGTAATGGTTTAACTTGCCGTCTACCTTTATAGGACACAGTGCAGAAGCCTTCATTGTCTGCATCAGAATTATTACTACATTGATGTAGGTTAGGCTTAGACCTGCAGGCCACGTACTGCTTAGAATTATTTTTAGCCTTACTTGCATAAGTAGGGGCATCCTGTAGATCACTACTTGCACTATCACTGACTCTCTTGTCGTTATTGGGAGTCTCATGAACTTCAACAATGTCTTTAGCCTTCATAGGCCTAGGGCTAACGTCGTTTGAGGTTATGGTCAAACATTATGGCAATTTATGTACTTGGAGACAAATAATTGTTTGAAATGTCGTCTCTTTTATTCTTCCCAAAATTAAAAGTTTTAACATAATAATGGACAATAATATTGAGCACTAGCATGATCACTATATTAATATTTAGTAGGGTTCAGATGTTGGCAACCAATCAATCAAAGTATAATAATTTTGACAGTACCAAACTTTATAACAATAAGTTTTATGGAAAATCGAAACACGAATTGTAATTTTTCACTACCTCAAGAAAATTATTTGACTTATTTCTTTACTGATAGTAATATATATTATATATATATAAATAATAATATAATGTTTAAGAAGTTAAACATACCATAAGGTAATCCGCCTAGTTTAAAAGGCATATTTTGAATCCCAAGATTTTAATCAAAAGTCCAACGACTTATTACCTGAGAACGAGAATAATCTGAAGTGTTAAAGTTGCTCATTAAAAATGTTAAAATTCCTCTAAAGTGCATAGTATTGTTTTCTCATACGGTGTTATCATTTATTAAATCTCTGAGGAAGCCCTGTTAACCAGTTACCACTCTCACCATTTTTACTGTGGAGTAAATACAAGAGATATCACTGTAGATCTGTGTCAGGTTGAAAGTACACCATAACCAACGAGAATCTTAGAAACTAATTGTCTGAGGGAACCAAATCAATTAATTACTGCTAGTAGTTATATACCATGTATAACAATTGATCAAGTCGTATATCAAATGAGTTTGGCTTAGATGTTCATTAAATGTGAGTTCAGCAAACGTTAATACAGTAAGTAAGAGGTGTTACAATATAATGTACTATTTCTTTGATCAACCAATTTGAGAAACCATAGTAATCTTGAGATTTGGAGTTTTTTCATCTTTTTGATGACCATAAGGACATCATCACAAGTTACAAGTTTAAAGTTAAAATTAGGCTGATCTATTTGTGTTAAATTAAGAAATTGCTCAAAAGTAGTCTCAGGTTTTACAATGTTATTTCTGATGGAACTGACAGATTCAATAAAAAAGTCATTAAGAACACTGGAGTGTAAAGGAATACAGCTATGGTTGGACTTAGATTGTAGGGTAGGCCTAATTAGGTTCCAAGCTGTCATGCATTTATTGTTAGATATTTCAATTAAGTTAGCATTGTGATTAAGCTTAGCTTCTTTTATTGTTTTCTTGTATTTATGTACTAAATCCTTATAGGCTAGTTTGTTGAGGTTGTTCTGATTTATTTTAAAATTAGCATATGCAAATTTAACTTGACTCTTGAGCCTGACAAGATCTGATGTATACCATGATTGATTTGACTTATTAACATATATGGGTTTAGTTTTATACTTACAGAGAGGGAATCATTGTTCAAAAGCGGTTTGTATACTTTCAAAAAAACAGTTAAAAGAATTATTAACTGCATTTCCATGTGTAATCCAATTGTACAGAAAAAGTTGATTATGCCAATTGATTTTACTGATTTTTACCTTGAAGAGGTCTAGTTTCTGTTTTGAAAATGATCTGCGTAGAACAAAAATATCATCAGTCTTATCAGGTCCAATAGACCGTTCAGACAATAACCGAAACACTAAGCCATCATGATCTGAAAAATAACAGGGCACAGTATGGCAAAAAATGTCATTTTTGTTTATGTTTGAAAACACATTATCCAGGCAGGCTTCTCCTCTAGTAGGTTGGTAGTTGTGGTGGTAGAAATTAAACTGCCGAAGAACATTGAGAAAATCTACTACTGATTTTTTGTCCTTGGTGACGTCAAACTGGGCGTTCACATCTCCTCCAATGACTATTTTATAATTAATCCATTTCTTGAGATAGAGGAGAATTTTTTCTATGCTTTCAAGAAAGACCCATTCGTTGCTTTCTGGTGTACGGTAAATAGAAATAATTATGAGCTGAAGTGAGTCGATTTCAATAGCGCACACTTCCAGAGTTTTTTCAAGGCTAAAACTAGAGAGGTCTATAGGCTTAAAATCATATACATCCCTAGCAAAGATGAGAGTACCACCCCTGCCAAAGACTGTTCGTATGTAGCTAGTAGTTAGATTATACCCACTTAAACAGCAGAAATCAATCTCCCCGCTCCGCAAACCAATGTTCTGAAAGACAGATGAAATCATAATCCTCCTGCATTGCAAGATCTTCCAAACGTGGAAGTTTATCACTAACTCCTTGTATATTAAGAAAGAGTATTGCAAGCACACAATACTTTGAAAAAATGTACAAGCCTTTATATTTTTAGTTGGTGAGCCAGCCATACTTAGTTCTGAGTCGTTTTTATCACTGGATCTAAAAAAAACATTTTCATTGGGTTTACTGGTAGTATTTACATTCTGGTGATTTTTGTTAGGCCTAGGAGGGAAATACTTTCCGATTAAAATTCCAGTTGGCCATAATTCAGGGTTCATTACTTCATTTTCAAGTTCTGGAGGGATTCCTATTTTAAATGAATTGTAGGAATTATGTCGTGTTTGTAGCTTTACACAGTTAAAATTTTTGGAGTTTAAGTAGGCCTCAAGGTGACTTATAATATCATTTTCATTTACATATACTTGGAACCTGGTGATATATACCCAAGACTGCCTACTCACAGCTAAGAGTTGATTGCTATTATTTTTACCAGATATAAGTTTATTAGGTTTCTTGCTTGTGGTCTTTTCTTTATGATTAAGTAATGGTTTAACTTGCCGTCTACCTTTATAGGACACAGTGCAGAAGCCTTCATTGTCTGCATCAGAATTATTACTACATTGATGTAGGTTAGGCTTAGACCTGCAGGCCACGTACTGCTTAGAATTATTTTTAGCCTTACTTGCATAAGTAGGGGCATCCTGTAGATCACTACTTGCACTATCACTGACTCTCTTGTCGTTATTGGGAGTCTCATGAACTTCAACAATGTCTTTAGCCTTCATAGGCCTAGGGCTAACGTCGTTTGAGGTTATGGTCAAACATTATGGCAATTTATGTACTTGGAGATAAATAATTGTTTGAAATGTCGTCTCTTTTATTCTTCCCAAAATTAAAAGTTTTAACATAATAATGGACAATAATATTGAGCACTAGCATGATCACTATATTAATATTTAGTAGGGTTCAGATGTTGGCAACCAATCAATCAAAGTATAATAATTTTGACAGTACCAAACTTTATAACAATAAGTTTTATGGGAAATCGGAACACGAATTGTAATTTTTCACTACCTCAAGAAAATTATTTGACTTATTTCTTTACTGATAGTAATATATATTTTATATATATATATATTAATAATAATATAATGTTTAAGAAGTTAAATATACCATAAGGTAATCCGCCTAGTTTAAAAGGCATATTTTGAATCCCAAGATTTTAATCAAAAGTCCAACGACTTATTACCTGAGAACGAGAATAATCTGAAGTGTTAAAGTTGCTCATTAAAAATGTTAAAATTCCTCTAAAGTGCATAGTATTGTTTTCTCATACGGTGTTATCAGTTATTAAATCTCTGAGGAAGCCCTGTTAACCAGTTACCAATCTCACCATTTTTACTGTGGAGTAAATACAAGAGATATCACCGTACATCTGTGTCAGGTTGACTCTTGGAAGTACACCATAACCAACGAGAATCTTAGAAACTTGTCTGAGGGAACCAAATCAATTAATTACTGCTAGTAGTTATATACCATGTATAACAATTGATCAAGTCGTATATGAAACGAGTTTGGCTTAGATGTTCATTAAATGTGAGATTTTAGTTTAGTCTTTATAATGTACCTGTAATTGTCGCTTATTAGATTTTTAAATATTTTACTATATATGAAGTGGCCTTAAGCAATTATAGTTTTATAATACAATTGTATTGTAATTGAAAATACAACCAATTAATTTATCCAATGCTGAAAATATTATGTTTATAAAAAATCGCAGCAAAGTACACAATGTATACACAAAAGTACTACCAACATAGAAGTAACACAACAGTTATTTATGTCTAAAATAAATACACTCAAAATAGACACGTTGTTTTAAGAATTTAAATAAATCTTGCAGGTTTCTGTCAAACTGGTTAATTCTTTAGACACATGCAGATTAAATTGTGTATTAAAAAATAAAGGAGTCTTGTTTCCATGAACACTTAATTATGTGTTACAATAACAAGAATACTATTTTACTGTAATAAAATTATATCTTAATTAAATTGGTATTATTTATTGTATGTTTGACTATTGTAATAATTCGATTTTCATGGCTTTAATCACATTGCTTTCTTTATTATATAGTTTTTAAATAACAATAAAGCATGTTTCAGACCCGTAATACTAGGTTAACTAAATAATATTTTCTTTCGTCAAGTTCTACTGCAAAGTCTAACTTAAGAATTTTTTAAACCTTTATAAGCACATTTTTGATAAGCATAGAAGCAAGAGAGCAGTCAACGTTAGTTAGTTGATGAAGAAGCCCTCGTCCAGATTAAACGAGTTAAAATCGTCTGAGATCAAAAACAGATTTAGATTCGTATTCACATTTGTCAACAAATAGACATCTAAGTTACAAGTGTAATCAACATTGTTAAAATGGTTTTTATAACGTTGTATTGGAGTAATAAGTTAGTGGTATTTAATTTGAAAAATTTAAAGAAAACTCGAAATATTCGTGTATATTTTTATGCTGATCCGTTCAAAGGGTTAAAATTAAGTTTTAATTAATTGTATTCAATGCCCATTTAAAAAGATCTCTCAAAACGGAACTAGACGTTGAAAATATCGATATCTACGTTGAAGGAGTATGATACCTGTATTAGTATAAAATATGGAAACCTTTATCCATAATTAATTATTTATAATGATAAATAAAGAAGAAAAATATAACTATGGTTTCAACAAGTATTTATAAGACGATAAAAATTGATACAGTAGTAATAATATACTATATTTATCACAATATTGGGTTTTGTATCAAAGTGGTTGTGAAGAGAGATTGATTCCTTAGCTGAGACTTATTTCTCTTTGTGAGAAGAGTATTATTCGGTAACTCTGCTACGCATCATTTGCTCCTTTATATTACGCTGATCTTTAGTCCTCACGAAAATTTAGATTAAGGAATCTGTCTAAGAGTAGTATTAAGGTAAGGTTTTATAATATTCAAATGAAAATCGTATATCTAAAAGGCTGGACTTCTGTGAACTGTCAAAGTACTCACAATTGCAGTGAACAGGGAAAATAGGTAAATTACATCGAAATTCAAATGTTACCACCTGATCATCATTTTGTAGATTAGCTTCAAATGAAATAATCTTTAAAATCGATTGAGCATTAATTTTGAGATTGCAAAATTGACATATTCATCTCTAAACAATGAAAAAGGTCTGACACAAATTGGACATTGATCAGATTTTTATAGACACTTTTAAAACAATTTTGAGTGGTAAATACTTCTTGAAAGCATTTTTTAGGCGTGTTCTCCAAAAGTCTGTGTCTATTTAAAACTACAGAAATTAAGTACCTGATTGCATTTACCTTAAATTTTAGATTATATCAATAAAGCCTATACTCCTGAGTTCTAAATTCGAACCCCACTAAAAGCGATGCATCAATATTTAAGGTAAATGCATCAATATTTACCTCTAAAAGTCTTCCTCCAGTAGGAAAGTCTGTATTTTGCATTATAATAAGGCTGATATCTCTATTTCAGCCGGTGTGTTCCATCAGGAAGCGCATCTCTGGATACTTTCAGAGCAGCAATAAAGCTATGTAGCCTTATTTAATAATAATAATAATAACCTTTATTGCTTCAACAATTATAAAATTACATGCATGCGTCAGGTACATTTATAATGATATAAATATGCATTAATTCCATTGCAGTTATAGCTATTTAATTGTATAATACTGGAGGTTTAATTGTATTCTTGTTTTCAATAATTTTCAATAATATTCATCCCAGCAACTTAACAGGAAATCTTCAATGGAGTAAAACGCCTTTGACACCAGGAGATGATTTAATCGAGATTTGATTCGTTTAGAATCACTGAGATCCCTCAGGGAGGTTGTTTATCAGTTTCACACCAACTTGGGACGTCAAGCGTTCAAATGCTCTCGTTCTATGTTGTACAATCCGAAAGTTGTCCTTACCTCTGGTCTCGTATTGGTGGATGTTAATGCCTTGGACCAACTCACATTCAAGTCGACAGTATAGAACGACGTCGAGAATATAAAGACAGGGTAAAGTTAACAATAGAAGCTCTCTGAAGGTATCTTTGCACGACTCTCTGATTCAGTTTGTAAATAATTCTGACAGATTTCTTTTGAGCTATAAATACTCTTTCGAATTTGTATTTAGAACAGCTGCCCCACAGTCTCAAACCGTAAGACAAATATGGATGTATCAGGCCAACGTAGGCCTTTTCAAATTAAATGCCAATAATACACATTTCAATGCCATACTTAAATCAAGATATGAGGTACAAAAAGCTTCCATATACCTCAATTTATTTACCAAATATTTCAACCACGCCAAATCAATTCACAAAGCAAAATCATTTCAAACCATATAAAATTTCAAACTCAAAATATTCACTAATTTATACATTAATATATCACGCACTGCATATAATACAACATGAAAAGTAGCTGAAGTCGTCAAAATGAAACCACACAGGAGTTTGTCAAGGCTGACAGAGAAAGTATATCCATAATGTAGCATTACTATCACTGGTCTAGGTAATCTTGGCTATTTCTCTGTTTAATGCAGTGTTCGTCTTCAAGCTTCCTGCAGACTGTTGCTTCAAGTTACTTCCTGGATAAAAAAACGTGGCTGCTGAGAAATGGGCAGGTTTTCTTAGCCACAGTGATGGCTTCTCACCAACGTATTCGTCAACAGTATCTCACCACTATGTTAAATTCTTTATCACCAAGCTTGAGGGTGTATATGCAGCTAAAGCAGTATCAAACGACTCAGTCACTATTTATAATTCTAGGCTTGGGGTTTAAAACCAGTGAAAAACACATTATGATAAATTTAATAATACCATCGGTCTTATGTTGACCAGATGATATGAGCAGAAAGTCCAACATTGTCAACTCTTACAGGCACTGTAATTCCTCAGCCGGATAATCTTGTTTTCGTCTTTGGACTCTTGCTGATACAAAATCCTACGCGGAGATTGCTTCACATGATGTTGTCCATGTCCAGAGGATAACAGTATTTTTAAAGAAGCCCCTTCCATGTTCAAAAATAGTCTAGAAATCTACAACAAATTGGCCTTATTGCACCATAAAGGATAAATTTCCACAAATAATGGGAACTATTAATATTTTTCGTTTTCAAGAAAGTAAAATATGTTACAATTACAGTTTGGGAATCAGAAAAATTGTTTTAATATTTTATTTTGAAAAATATAAAAAAACTAAGAAATCGTACGCTTCAAAATCACACTAATACTTACTTTTTATTTCTTGATATACGAGTATATATCATCTTGGAATGAATAATAACAATACTTATTAATATCACTTTGATGAAGTGTCTTTAGGTACGAATAATAGCTTCAACATAATATACCCTCTCTGAAAATTGAGTATACTCGGCTCTATAAATATAAAAAGTCTAGCAAATTCAATCTTTATATTTCCAAATATCTTTTCAAAAACAATGTCATATACTTCTGAATAAAATTAGTTTTCTTCTTCCAATTTTTAATTTCTGATATTTACTAATTTATCTTAAACTCCCCCGAAAGCATGTGTTTAAAAATCGAAAATAATACTTTCAGTCATTAATCTATCTAGGGCCCGAAAGGCACATCAAGTATGTTTAATAGATTCTAATAACTATTGAATTCAAGTAAAAACGTTAAAAATATATCTTCACACCCCATTGGTGTCAATGTGGTTAAGGTAAAATAAATGCTGTATTAAACCTTTTAAGAACTATTAAAAATATTAAAACCCTTGTATACGTAAAACAATAGTTTTATTAAATAATAATAGTATTGCTAATAGGATTTTTGGAAAATTATAATACAACTATTAATGATGCAACACTGTTTAGCTCCTAAGTAACTAATGCTTAGAGGAAGTTCTATTCAACTGTCACAGAACTCTCCATTAGAGCACAAGTGAATACATGAGATATCACTGTAGATCTTGTGTCTGATGTTAACACCTTGAGATAGAGAGACTTGCACATCATGCAAGAACAATATAAGCAAAGATCATCGGAGAAACTAATGGCTGAGAGATGCAAACTAATTAATTATTGATAGTTCTCTACAACATTTTACCTGATTGCTTTATATCTTAATTACAATATTATTCATTTAGTTTAGTTGGTTACTTATTGCTTAAAGATGATTTACGTGTGGGAGACATGGAAGTTATTATGAGAATGAAAATCTAATAATGTAAACAAATTTGTTATAATTGTAAATAAATAAGGTAATTACTGTTATGAAATGTATAGTAATAATCAAGCAAAACAAATTATCCTATGCCTTTTTAGTAACAAAAAACACATTGAAGTTAAAGGAAATTAAAATCACACTGAAAAACTACACTAAAACGTAAAATATGTTTGCCTAATCGGTAGCAAAGCCTTTTAATCAGGTGCTGTATTTTTTATTTCGGTTTTTGTATCTGCCCATCTGTCCATATGATATCTTGATTATGAAGTGACTTCTAGTCTTCTAGGCAACGCCGAGGTTGGAAATGGGATTTTGCTGAGCGTTTTTAAAATTTTTACATTGTAAAAAATGGAAATTGCAGGATAAATCGTTTTATAAATGTGAGTGTTTCAAATTTTCACATTTTATATTATAGCTTAACAAATATACTCTTTGGAATAGTTTATAGACTAGAAATAGCAACACAACCTCGGCGAATCCTATTACGTAACACGTGGTCTGGCTTACTCATTCCTTTTTATTTAAATACGTACAGTATATAATTTGCATTATACAAAAACTGTATTATTCCGCGAATAATGTTCATATGTGTGAGGTGAAAGAGCGTTATGTAAAAATCTTTATTGTCATGAGTTGTTGTCCCGTGTACCATACAGGGACATGTTCGGCCAATAATCCTGTGATAACTATCTATTGTACGTGCTTCTGTTGGGGTGTGTGTAGTACAAGCAGCGAGAAAGCAGTTGTACTCTGGACTTATCTAGTTGATGTACAAGTACTGTTTGAACTAGATAATAAAGCTAACATAGTACTTCGTGGGTTTTCATGATGTGGGTGCGGCTGTGTAATGTGTAAATATCATAGACATTGCTAAAATGGATTTCAGTAAGTTATAGTTTTGTTTCCCAATAATGCAAATTATTAGGTTACTGAAATATTACATTAATAAAGATCTGCTCTTGTTAATATAGTGCTTGGAATTTTTAACTTTAGTATGAAATGTCTTAAATAAATTTAAGGTCGCTTTATTTTCATTTAAAATCTTGTTAATGGCTAACGCAATCTTCACACAAGGGATAATTCCAAACACAATAACAACCAAGCACCATAACGCTGAATAATCCCTTGACACCAATGTCAAAGCGTAACTTTCACTTCAAACTCACAGTTAGATATATCCAGTAAATTAAAGTTTAAACTTAATTGCCCTTCAGGCACTCTGTATAGCGCTTTTAAAGTAATTACCTGGTTACATCATAGTATCCCAAGCCTTAGGGATAAACTGAAATGTCAATTAATAACACACATGCTTCTATTCTACCCAAAATAAATGTAAATTTGAGAGTAAATACGTTTGTAGTTTCATAATGGACAACGGATCTTGATCAGAATCTTAATGTTCATCGTTTTTATAAAAATATATATTTACAAAAGCCAACAATACAAAATTGCTGTGTTCTTTACATGTTAATTGCCAATAGAGAAGTTTCCTTCACAGAGCTTGAATTGCTTACTTTGTCCTGTCTCTATATCCTCGACGTTTATCTGTACTGCCGATTCAAGTGTGAGTTGGTCCAAGGTAGGGACTTTCAGAATATGCGACTAAGGGCTGGGACAACTTCCATATTCAACAGCACAGAACTGCCACGTACAAACGGTTACCATCCGAGGTCGGCGTTGATAAATAAGCTCCCTGATGAAATAAAAAATTTAAATGATCCTAAAAAATTCAAATCTTGATTGAGGAGAAACCTATTGGTGTAGAGGGTGTTCTACTCTGTTGAAGAGTTTATGATGAGCCGCTGGGGTTAAATGTGAATTTAATTGAAATGAATTTGTCAAGTCCTTTAGTTCTGTTCTAAATTGTGGAACACCATAGTTAAAAAATTCTTAATAAGTGAAATGACGTGTGTATTTAAATTGGTTTACACTGTTAAATTTATTTTACTACATGTATATTGATTTTCTTAAATTGTGTACGCAATAAAGATTATTATATTATTATTATTATTATTTTAAACCTAAAAAAGATTCAATAGCAATTATTATTTCAATAACTACTCAAACAATATAAAACGAAATAATAATATCTTGTTACGGTATAATTTTATTATACGAATTTTAAACTTAAAACGGACAATGTAAAATAATATAATTTTACACAATTACTAAACTATGGTAAATATTATAGTTATTTTCAATTGTTTATTTAAGAAATATAGCAATAACACGCAAGGAATTTGAAAAAGACACTATTATATTAATTTTTATTTGATAACGGTTAGGATTAAACATTAAATTGTCATTAGAAAATATTTCGAATATTTTAAAATAATTTTAATGAATATAATGAATAATTTTTGTAAAAACTTATGTAATTTTAAAATTCTGTATTCTACTTCTTACAGATTGAAATATTTGTTCTCGTTAGTATTTTTGATACGTAAGTCATTTGACTGAAATGTCCTATTTTATACAGAAGCTTAACATCACAAATATCGTAAATGTAACTTAGTAGCACGAAATGAAAAACACGCAGTGGTAATGATTGACGTACTTAACGGCGTTTGTTATCAGGGTGTAGTCTAGCGGAGTTGCGGCTTAAACCACGACAACCCCTAATGATGTTGACTCACCCTCATATGAGTTGGATCATTAGTTTGGTTTCTCTACAAACGGTTTAATTATACCAACTGAAAATGCCATCTGCGAATAAATAGTTTTTTTAATCACAGTAAATATTTTTATTGTACTTTACAGTAATTATTTTAATATAAGTAAAAATAATTAATGGTATTATTTACACCTACTTTTTTATTAACACCTACTAGCGTGTGTTTAAAAAAATCAAATTTACTAATATTTTTATTATAATATACAATACTTGATTGAAAACTTGTCATTTACATTAAATTAATATTAGAATATTGTTAGTTACATGCGTTTTTTAACACTATAATGTCTTATAATATGTTTATATGGGTTTGACATTTCACCCAAAAGTAATAGTTAAAGATTTTGAAGTGTTTATCCAGTATGGTGTACATACAGGGGCTGTAAAGTTGAAAAAGGTTATTCCTTAAATACATGTTTGATAAGGAATTGGGGTGTTTAAACATTTTTAACGCATCTTTAATTTTTATGAAGAAATATATTTAAATTAATATTATTATACTTTATTAACATACACATTAAACATTATAATGACTTGCAATGTGTCTTTATTTGGGTTTATATTACCTAAAAAATTGGAGGATACTTCACCCCAAAGTAATTAAAAAAAAGTTTACGCAGTATATTTACAGTAATTATTTAGTGTCTTTGTATACAACACGCCTTACATTAATAATTAATTAATTATATAAATAAGAAAACGCAAAGCAGTCTTATACTTTTCCTTCACTAATTGGACAGATCGACACGTTCACGCAGTATGTTGCCAGTGTGAGAATCTGACAATATTAATGGCCTCAATTACGGTTAGATCACGATTGCTTTCTCCGGACAATTACTGCAAGACTGCTCAACTTCCTTCATTAGCATTACAATGCTTTAGTAAATAGTTTCAAATTATGAACTTTGTAAAGATTCATAATACTCTAATATTTCCTATAATACAGATTGCTTTAAGTAAGTATAATTATATAATAGCAAAAATAATTTTTTTAAAATAATAAAATATGTGTAACTGTCCTGAATTGAAATTTGGACATTGAGAATACTAGCATTTTGGTTACGTGATTATAGTCTTCCATTTCTCATTGCCGGGCTGAGCACACTGCTTGAATCACAGTCTGTAGATAATAATAATCAAATTAAAATCACTCTACCTTGTAATAATATTGATATTAATAAAATACACTTTTTGCACTTAAATGTTTCATATCGTAGCCTGTCAATCATTAAAGTTTTTTACTTAGTGAAGATATACATTTTTATTAAGTTTAATGCTTTTAATGCACTCCTGATGGTAATTATACCTCACAAAAACAAGCAGAGGCCAACTTTGTCCCTTCGTTTTGCCAACAAACTTTAACATTTTTACTAACTTATTTAACTTTTTATTTTAAACCACTTGAATACATTTTACACAAATATACTATTACTCTCACAACTACTATACTTTACCTGAGAGGCAAACATGAAAGAGCCATCTCATAAGGGATACTTGAAAAAGTAAGCATAGGTGAAGTTATAAATAATTTGTTCCTTGATAAAAAAAAACTTTGAAAATAGAAAAGGTTTTCCATACTACACTGATAGCACTATACTACTTCAATGCTTCTTCTATTCTACTTCACTATACTACTATTACAATCAATACTACTTCTACGTTGTTCCAAACACTCTTCTAATAACTAGGGGTAGCCTAAATGCACACTATATAATGTAATAGGCAAGCAGTCCATTTGGAATTCCTTTTCCAGAAAAGTGGCTGATAGACTGATATAACTAACGCAGTAGACAAGGTTCCCCGTTCTACATAATATATTTATTGAGACTGTAGAGAAAATAAAGGCTCTTCTAATTTTTGATTAAAATATATTATGAATATTACTTTTTGTGACAGATATACAATTTTAAAAATAAACGTTACTTTATCATTCATTCCATTGGATTTTCTTTTAGAAAACAAAAGGATTAAATTTAATTTTAGAGTTTTCTTTACAATGAGGTTAAATTAAAATAATTATAATAACATGAATTGTTTTGAATTTCCATACATATTTCTCACGTTGACAATTAATTTTATATTTCTTGTAATAGAGTGAGTTCCTTTAGTTGTCTAGAAATATTTATCCTGATGGAAAGATAACAAGAGTTGTCTATAAGGAGGCTTAAACATAATTTAAGCATTAAAGAAATCCATATAAGTAAAACAAAAATGTCCATTTAACGTAAATAATATTACAACCGATTCATTTAATATTTCAAACTAAGAAATTTCTGTTTAGTTTGGATTCTAAATTTGTATATACATTTATATGAGCAAAATATGAATTTAAAAAATTCTATTTATGAAAATATAATAATAATAACAAATCAACAGATATATTCCAAACCTTCAACTGATGGCTTCATTTTGTAATATGTTGGGTTATTTTATAAAATGTACTTACACGAAATGGATGAGCTCTACAAGAGTTTACGAGTATACGGTGTTATTTGGCAATATATTTATTTAAAAACCTGTTGCAATGAACCTCACAACAGACACTTTGTTGAGACTGGTCCTTGATAAATTCAATATCGCCTCAAGTATCATGGCAAGAGCTTTCCACTCGGCTTTGTTTAGTCTTGTTTGTTTTATGAAAACAAAGTTTATTTTCATCTTGTGGTTTCTTGTTTGTCTCATCAGAAACGAGCACTTCATGAGTGTTGCCACAGAAATTTTTATAACTACTGATAGTTATTCCTGTAATTGTAGTGTCTGAGTTGAAACATGACGATACTCATATAACAATGGTTTGGCGCTAGGTACATTGACTTATTATTGTTGGAAGTGTATAGGTATTTAAGTATTGATATTTGTATACATTTTCTGGAGTAGAAAGAAGTTTTTCTTCGATAATAAATCACTTTAGCTTTAAGGAAAACATTAATATTAAATACATAATAAAATGTTATGATAGTTAGGCTGCACGTGTTAATAAGTCAAATGTTAAAGAGAGTTATTCTATTTTATGAAAAGTAAATTATGTTTATCCAAAAATGGATTTTTTATGGCTGAAATCTTAAATGAGTGAAGTATTTTTCGTTCCGAAAAACAGAAAATTGCACCTTTAATTTGGTGGTTCTTTCCATGAATGAATATCTCTTATTTTAGATACAAGGCATTATAAACACATGGAATATTTCTGCAAAATTTTTACGAGATTAGAGTCTTGTACAATTATTCTAAAATCATGTAACGATTTTGGCTATTATTTCAGGTTGTCAGTCCACACAATATCTCGAAATCGAATTGACCCATAGTTTGCGATTGTGCATGAAGCTTCATTTGTATAATACAAACACTGAATGTTACTCCATTGGCTGAACGTTAGCAAATATTTTTGAATTGGTCTTGTGGGTGATAATGATAGCAACGATGAAGTATCAGAATAAATCAATTTGTAAGCAAACTGAATACAAGCATATGAGATTTTAACATGTGAGATATTTACATATGTAGTTTAATTTCTCCAAAATAATCGTTTCCTATCTCTTTGTGTGGCATAGATTAAAAAGAAGAGGTGTTCAACATTTTTTAACTGCTACGAGACCCTATTTAATGAAAAAGTTTGAATATATCATTTGGAAAGATATCTAGAGAAATATTTCATCTTTAAACGTAAAATTTTTGCATTACAATGTATTTCTGTATGGACAAGAATAAGTTGTATGATATTGATACCCAACGATTAAATTTGGTTTAGTCTCATTCAAATCTATCACTGAGTAATCATAAAAAATTCCTTTCGCCCGCCAGGGGGATGTAAAATTAGACATCAAGCATCACTGTTTTTCGGAAGACATCTTGAAAATGAAAGGAGGTATACATTTTAAATTTAGAATGTGACCTCAGCGAAGCCTATTAAGCGGTAACCGGTGTGATTTACTAATACATTGGTAATAAAAAAAGTATACAAATATAAATTCATATTTTTTTAAAATCTCAATCTATATTATCCTAAAACATGATAATTTTCTAGAGATTTTCGTGCTATAGTCATGACTACATATGTATGCCCATACATATAGGTCCAATTCAGTGCAAAATGCACATTTAATTCTACTAAAAATCTACAATCACTACAGTCCAAGCTGCCGTAATATCCCGCCTCAGATTCGTCACACTGTTATCAATATTATGTACTCAATCTGCAGTTACCAGCTCTGCGACATCCATGGATATAATTGAATAGAGCAATGTGAAGACTATACGGTAGATAAATGATTTTACAATACAGTGCAAGGTAAGAGTAAACCAAACAACGTATCGGGTAACAGGCTTAGCTGAGGTTGCATACAAAATTTTTAACTGTTTTGCTTGTTTTATTAAGTTAAATGTAGTTCTATGTCACATGTTAAAACGTGTAAACGTGTAAAAATGTTAGACAACGCTTAGCCAAATCACATGGTGTGAAATGCACCATCATCGATGTCGATGTTGCTTTTAATGAATGAAGCAACGGACATGAATGAAGGTGCGGTCGGACATTTGTCCGAGGAAACAAAATATACAGAAAGACAATTTTTTCAGATTCTTGAGTGGCTTTGTTAATGAATCAGCCAAAAAAAAAATATCTTTAATTTATAAAGTCTGTGTTAGAGTTAGCTCAAGCATAAAGACCTAGACACACCTATCCAGGATATTAAATTAATTCCAAATCGAAATAAAATGGATCATTTGGGTATGGAGTGAAGCTATAGGATGTTTGTACTAAAAAACCTAATAACCGAAGTCTTAAGGGTTTAAAATTGTCTTCAGAAATTCCAAACTACAATCTTCACTTACAATTCGTTTAGAAAATAATGTAATTTTACCTGACACCTACTCGGCTGAAATTTCTTTGATCTACATTTGGATTGGGCTGAAGATTAACTTGATATTCCTACAAAGGAGCCATTAGCGCGTATTAGTGTTATCGTATAACGGTTGGGTCTCACAGAGAAATCAATCCCGCCTGAGAGAGATCCTCTCTCTCCAACCGCTTTGATACAACGTCCAATACTGTGGGAGACAAAAGGCATTCTCACGTCATACTGTCAGTACATTCTATTGTTACCGTGATATAGTATTAAGTAAAATACTTGTAAATACATACACTTTCTCCACTTTTTTTCTATTAAAAAAATCGTCCAACTGGTCTTAATTATTTTATAGGATCTTGAGCTAATAGGGATTTGAATTAACGAAAAGTACAAAATAGTAATCTATGTTCAAATTAAAATCCACTCAAATAACTGTTTGGTCATCAACACAGCTGTCTTATGCCTAAGATATTCAACTGGTTAAAATGATTTTAAAATTTCTTAGTTATTTATAATGATTATGATTTGTGATGATAATGATTTGTGCACGATAAGTGACAAATCAAGCACCTTTGTTCTTATTCAGTTCTGAGACTTTTATTAAGAAAAAAACAATACTTAGACTTCCTGATACGCTAGACGTAAAATAATCCTCCACCTATTCAAAACTGGTTTCAATATTACAGGTTATAGAAAGTAAATTGCATCACGAAGTGAACTGGGATAGGAACATTTCTTTAAAAAATTGCGTTTCTTGTTTATTAAATAAAAGAAAAGTCTTGAAAAAGTAGCACTAAATGAGACATTTAATTTTGATATGAAGAAAGCAAACCGATCGAAAGATTACCATTGTGACAGTATCATATTATTCTGACAGTGGAAAATCTGAACTCAATCTTCAACTAACTGTAATTTTTAACTATCTAGTGGGCTACATTAGGTTAGTTAACTTTTGTCATTATCATATATGAAAAGTCATAAATACATTCAGTCCATATAGACAATCCATGAACATGACACAGAATATTTTAAAACACACAGTTCATTGTGTACATCAAAAGGCTAATGACATATAGAAGTCTTTGTGATGTTTTCTATTAAGTAATGAATTCCTATACTGCCACTATCCTGAATTGTGTTGTTTTATAAATTGCTGTTCTGATATCTTAATTAATGATGTTAGGAAGTCCTATGGAGCTACCATAGAACTGAACATTTGTGGACGAGTAAATTGAAAAGATATCACTGTAGAGCTCGTGTCTGATGTCGGATTGGGAGAGAGGCTTGCACGTTGCAAGTACAATATAATCAAAGATCATACAGATGCTCATAGGAAACTAATGGCCTGAGGCAACTAACTACTACTGAGCTTTACTATCAATCAAGTTCCAGGCTCTCTATGTGATTTTGGTTTATTGTTTAATGAGAGATGCTATTGCAGGAGTAAACACCATCTATTCTATGTCTTCGTTATCCTTCCCCATGTAGTTATTTTATTACAGACAAAAAAGCTATTTTTAGTACGAGGTAATGTCTTTTTACCATTCCTGCAAAACTTATCAAAACGGTGACCGTCTATTTCAGCTATCAAATACAGAAAGCGTAAAATACGTTTACAACAGTTTTGTTTAGGTAACTAACTATTCCAAACTTCCGCAAGCTGGTGACGTTGACGAAACGTGACTTTACGCCATTGGGGTGTAGTACGTGACAGGCTAAAAGGGATTTTCAAAGTAATAACTAATTGATAACAGGGAAAATTAGCTCTTTATACTAAAAATATAGCGTTTCTCAAAATTCCTTTATCTTTCATTGGGTTTACTGACATATCCTGACCATATATCAGATTTTGGAGGTTTTTACGGTAATAGTTCATCTTACGGCATCCTGAGGACTGTAACTCCGATTTTGCACATGCCACCAAGTAACCATGGCAACAGGAAATAAACACTTAAACCAAATTAAATGTTTTCCCTGTTTTTTATAGATTGCTTAAATTTTTTTCAAAATATTTTATTGTTCCTTTTTTCTATTGTTTCAGTACATAGTACATGTATCATAGGCAAGTGGATGGATTGATAAAATATGGGTGTAAATGGGAACACCATTTAAACATTTTAAATAAGCTCGTATATGGGTGTGCAATAAAAAGGAACTCAATATCTTTCACGATTGTTGTTTTTTTATACAGTGTAAAACAACTGATATCATAGGTTTTTTCACGTTTAAACCCTCAAACCATCAAATAATTTTTAATAATTGTATATGCATATTAATAATTTGTTTGTGATATTAATAGTGTTGAAAATAGAACCGAGGTTATTTGTGTACTTATATAATATAAAAATAACGCGTAATGTTACAAACACTTTGACGTTGTGATGAATTTTATAAATAAATCTTACAAAGCTGATCTATTGTTTAAATTGTAATAATAAATAAAAATCATTTAATGCAATTCTTAAATTTAGCTACCTATTATAAAATAAACTTGTAGGTTTACTAAATGAGAAGGAGAATCATACCATCCGTATACTGAACCACCTTTCCATTTTTTAATTGAGTGGGTCAGATAATTTACATTAATAAAAAAAAGAGAATTGGACCAAGGATAGATACGTGTGGGATTCTATAGATGATCTTTTTCTTTGAGGATGCGGTGTCCAAAATCTGCACACACTGCTCTTTATCAAAAAGATAAGATTCAACCCATTTTAATGGCAGACCCCGAACACCGCACCTTTTTAACTTGTGCAGTAATGTCTCATGTTGCACACAGTAGAATGGTTTGGATAAATCGAAGTACACGCCTCTCCAGTCCATCGACAACGGGCTCAATAAAGATTGTTGAAGCATCTGCTGTACACTTTTTTTCTCTGAACTCACATTGAGTAGGACTGAGAATTTCCAAATTTTCCCAAAAACAGTTGAGTTTTTCAAGAAAGATTTTCTCAAAGATTTTGCTTTAGACTGGCAAAATGAAAATCGGACGGTACTTTCTGATGAGCCACAAATCCTCCTCTACGAAAATTGGAATGATGATTTCTCCTGTTTTAAAAATCTGATGGGAATATTCCTGTTTGCAATGAACAGTTGACCAATTGTGTTAATGATGTCATTAACTGCTTGAAATAGCTTTAAACTTTTCACGCGCGCCACCTCCTCCTCGGTGACAGGGGCTATATCCAAAGATATTACCAATTCCTGGATACTGGTAACACTAGGGCGAGATACTGTGGACTCACAGCTCCTATGTCACAATCATACTATTTTTAAGCGTAAAGATGTGTCTTTAAGAATTAAAGTCTTCCCAATAAATGATACACGTATCTATGTACAAAATCAATGCGGATTCGATAAATATTATCAAATTTAGCATGTATAAATACTGCTACGATCTGCAAATACTGGAGCAGTTGGAGCGTGGCGAAATAGCACCAATACATTCAGTGACACTGCCAAACCAGTAATAAAAGAATTATGCTAAGGCTAGAACACGAACTTGATACTATATAACATATATTGTCATAATTAAATCGGAAGACTAAAAACTGCAATCTTTCATCGTATGGTTATTTGACATTTTTTTTAATAATGCATTTGTGAAATAAAATTGTTACGTTCAAGAAATCTTTCACTATATCCGAATAGGTTGGAGACCATTTCACATTTGCGTAATTCTTAGTAGTCACAAACAAAACCCGAATGTTAACCAGAACTTAGTTATTATCACAAATAACGTGGATAGTGGTTTACTGATAATAATAATATCAAAATTTTATTTTTTAACACAGGGTTAACATGGAAATAGGTGTTATGTTAGTAAATAAATACTTTATTAGTTAAAAAAAACTACTTTAGGTCTAAATATTAGTAAAAGCTTAATCATTCTATTTAAGTATTTTCGCACTAACATGACTGAAAAAAGTGTACCTTTACTACTTTCATTATTTTGTAAAAAAAAATAATTTCTGACCATACAGTTTAATTTTAATAATTTAATATAGGTTTTCTAGTCAAAACCACCACAGTAACAGTCACATTTATTAAATAAGGAGCAAAATATTTAAATTATTGTCTTTCAGTTGTTAAATTGGCTCCTAATAATAGTTAATTTTTATAAAGTAAATAGAAAAAACTATTAAATTAGTAGAAAATGCAAGATAAACTTTGCATTCTAGGTTTATTTTTAATAGTACTAATGCTCTCGTCTAAATAAAGTATGTAGTTTTGATTCTAAATTATAGAGATTTCAATAAGAAATTACAAACTATTCATTGCCATACTTCTAGTAATATGTGATGATGCTACTAGAACTAAACAAAAGTGTGTAAGTTTAATCCTAACAGTGATAAAAACTTAGGTTTATGAAACAATGGGAGGAAAGTCATATACGTCCAATTGATTGGTTCACCTCAGTAGAAGTGTCGGCAGTGAACCAATAACAGGTCCATTCTTGCAGCCGCTGGCAACACTGAAGCGCTGTGATAGGATCAAATTGACAAATTGACTACAAAAATGATTCTTACGAGATTTAGTTTACAGTAAATTGTTTTAAATACATTTCAGAAATGTTGATTTTACTATACAGTGTGTGGCCAAGTAAGTGATTCACGTTTTAGTACAGTACGTGTCTATGTAGCACCCTTTACCCTTGTAATAGTTACAATGTGATAAATTATGTCATCAAACGCAGAACACCATTTTGCAGGAATGGAGTGTGTTGCAAACATTTTTAACTTATTGTTACAAAGTTTTATTTCATTAAAACATAACCATCGGTTTTATAAGCTATCACATGTAATTAAATATCATCAAACACATGACTCGATGCGTTATACAAACATTGTTTCCACCCCAAAAGCATAAACAATCTGAAGGGTTGTATTTTCAATGTATAAACACCAAAATTGCACTCTAAAAACATTTTACATGGTCCAAGTCCTACTACAGTTTATTATCTAATTTAAACTTCCGTAACGGCTAACGTATACTAGGGTAATTAGCCCCTCTGTAAGGGCGACTGCTGTTAATCCGCATCAGCGCGTCCTCATTAAACTTTGATGATGTGTTTGGTCTACAGTTACGAGTAAATAGGTAATAGTGAGCTTATTTAACTTGTTAGGTACGAATTCCAGTGTGGACATATATGTTTTTGAGTTTAATGACTTTTATACATTTAACTTTGATAGTGATTAAAAAAAACAGGTGAAATTCAAAGTATTTCCTTTTAATACTGCGAGATAAAATATTTTATAATTAAGTAGTAATTTAAATTTGTTGTGTAATTTACATAACATAGAATTCAATATGTAAAAAACCTGAAACTACTATCAGTTTATATTAAAAAGGTAGGAGTATCCCACATTACATGTCCGTAAAAGGCTTAGCTGAGGTTGCATTACAATTTCTACTCTGTAACACCAAAAACCTTAAAAAATATTAATATCCATTCAAGCGAGAGAAAGAAATAAATGCTGTATAACTAAACAAACTCAAAGCAATACAATTCCATTCACTGATATTGAGTGTTTTCCATCGCTCCTCTTTGCAGTTTTCGAACGTTATTTTTAATATAATAAACACTTTTTTAAATAATATTTCAGCCGTGTGTAACTGGTAATATGTTTAAAAAGAAGAGTAATAACAAGAACAATTTCTAAATTCAACCTAGTTTCATGAAATGTTAGAAACACATCACAAGTGCAATGATACCCTCACCTAGCCTTATCAGGGTGCTGCATACTGCGGTTGCGGCTCAAACCACATCATCCCCTAATAATGTTGATGCACCCTCAATTGAGTTGGATCATTAAATTGATTTCTCTGTTAACGGTTCAATACTAACAACTGAAAAATAATCGTCCTAAGATATTTATTTTTATTAAGCATACAGTAAGCAGGTGGTTTTTCTTAACAGTGATTATTATAGCATTTATCAATAAGTAAGTAAGAACAAACATTATTGCAAATTAATAAGTGGAATTCTAAACACTTTCTATCTTTGAGCTGTAACTTAT
>NW_025777529.1:0-95109 GCF_021130785.1 Homalodisca vitripennis | reverse complement strand
AGATTTTCGTAATTTTTTTCTAAAAATTTGTAACAAAACAATTTGTACTAGGCTTAATTATTTTTTTAAATGCTTCAAATTGCTAGTATAGAAAGCAGTATAGGTACATAATATAGGCTTAAAATTTCAAGTAAATTGATTTTAAGGTTTCCTGAGATGTACTTGAAAATTGGGTTTTCGGAAATTCGCGAATAAACACAAAACCTATTAATATATGTATATAATTTAATAAATTTCACAATATTACTCCCTTAGAACATTCCTGCTCCATACTCTGGGTTGTCAGGATCCTCTAGCCTATCCTCTTCTCTTAACTTGGCACCTCTTCGAGCCTGTCGAGCTTTTTTGGTAACTTCGGTCACCGCTTTTTCTGCCCTCTTAATTCTCAAAGCATCAAGTTTTTTCATTGTTGATATCATATTGGAGCCTGGACTTATACCTAATTTAGCCAACACTTTACATTTTCCAATGTTTCCCTCATTGAACGAGATCACAGGCATCCTGAACACCTAAAGTGAGAGTATCTAATCCTACAAAAAACTGTCTTAGGAATCCTATTCCAAACGACACTATTAAAAGACTCGTTAGGATTCTGAGTAAGTCCATGTAAACATTTCTTCAATAAATCTGGAGATGACAGATCCCTAAAGATTGGTTTTACAGCATCAAGAACTGGCTTTGGAAGTGAGTGTTTATGCAAATACTTTTCCTTGGTGACCTGAGAACGGTTGTATTTGCACCAGGACTTGATACCTTTGGGGCAAAGACCGTGATGTGGATCCTCATCTGTTGAGAGCTTGTGAAAGAAAATGGCCCATATGTCCTGCCTCATGTTTTCAAGATTTCCTTTGTTTCTTCTTATAGCCTCCCCATAGTAATTTTGAAGGGTATCTATTTCTATTTTGGAAAGTCTACCCTTACCATATAACAATTTATTGTCCTCAAGTCGATACGCCTTTCATAGTTTTTGTCAGACCTCGCAATCGTGTACCTAAGCGCTTCTGAACATGAGCAACACATTCCCACTTAGATATGATCACATCTTCACCATATGGTTTAGATTCAAGAAACACTCATGAAGCCTTTTACTATCGCCATCACCCAAGTAAGTGAGGTAACGCACTCCTCGATCTTCCACCGATCGTTCAAATATTTTTTTTACTCCTGCAACTTCCATTGCTGCCACTGGAACCTACAAAGTTTTTTTTACAGTCATGGGCCTTGTTCTTATTTTTCTTGCAGGCAAAGCAGAACTTTGTTAGTATTTCCTACATCAATAATTTTTTCCAGTATCTATGCTACTAGCACTTATGACTCCATTCAATGAGTATGTCCTCTTCTTTGCCAACTCCCATCACAAGCTATGGCCAAAATCTGTGCATCCATTGTTTTCTTGAACGGCTTCTGAAGCTGCTAACTTCATACTGTCTTGACTAACCTGAATTATTGCTGGTAATATATATTTATATATTGGAATAAATTCTGTAACAGGTTCAGGTAAATTCAAAACACACCGCATAACATTCGACCTGCGGTTACCCCTTTTCCTACTACACACACGCAATCCATAAGCCATTTCTGGTGTTGATCTCATATGGTTTTAATGGGCTAGGCCCTATTAGAAGTCATAAAAGAAGTAGTGAACAAACATGTTTTTACATTTCACAAGTAGTTTGCAAGCTAGACCATTTCTCTTTGTAACATCTTCTTCGATAACAATGCTTTCGGTGGAATCACAGTTTTTACATTTTACAAAAGAACTAATTGCTACAGATAAAATATTTACACTTACAATTATATTTCCATCATTGCCAGTATTTATATAGTTGTCATAGTTTCCTAACCCAGGTGACAGTTTCTTTGTTGAAGCACTAGTACTTGTAGTAGGGATAGACTTGCTGGAATTAGGAGTATTAGACCTAAGCGTTGATGTAGTTGGTTGTAGGCGTACACTAGTCAAATCAATATTTTGAACAGTTTTCTTAGTATATTGATTACCCCTAAACTTAACCTTTTTAAATACACCTTTGGATTTAGTCATTATTTTATCACAAAACCAGCACAGTATATTCTAATGAACTAAAAGAAAAAGAAAAATAATATGTCACTAACTTTCAATATGTGCACAATATTGTAGCAGAACTGACTAATATAATAAAAGCACAACATAAACAAACTACAGCTGTCTGCTGAACATATGGCTGCACATGTTTGCCTTATAGCCTACATAGAGTAAGGTAAAAACACAACACTAAACAATGATGTACTGTAACTGATATTTTGGTGCACAAATCGGAACAAAATGTTGTGTAGCAACTTGTTTAAAAAATCATAGAAAAAAAAAGTATATTAGGTATATACATGAGTGTGTTTTTTTTATTTATTAAGGAAGAAACAAATAATTTTTTACACTAATAATCCAAAAAAATCAAAATTTTAAATTTTTCAACCCGTGAACCCCCTTAAGCTATTGCCACTTATGCAAATGTAATGAAAGTATATATATATATATATATAAACATTTTAGAAGGTATGATTTTGGGCTATGAAAGGCAAGCCTGATGAAGTTATTTTATAAATGTTCTTAGGTGCTATCATGGAAAACGAATTACAATATGCTGATTTTGTATACAAAATCTACCTAAAATCAAATAATTTTCTACCACACACTCTCTCCAAAATGGTTACTGTTCAAACAAATGTAAAATTTTAACTATTATTGGACACTATGTCAAATAGAGTTAATTTTACTATTACTACCCTTTTAGCAAATCCTTTAAAATGAGGTGTCACACAATTGGGTAACTGTTGAAAATTTCACCTCTCCCAAACAATAATGCTTTGCAAAGTAAGTAACAGACACTTAAAAAATAACTCCACATGTTAATATCTCGTTTTAAAGGTTTTTGAAAAAGAAGAATATTAGCACAAATATATAGGCCTTTTCTGTCTAAGTTGAATTCATCTAACGCAGTGTTCTATTGAAGTTAAAGTTTATTACCTTTGTTTAAATTGTGTGTACTGTGCATAGAGTTGTAAGAAATGGGTTCTCTTGGTGCCATTAGTTTTGTCTCCTGAAGTCCATTAATTAAAGGTATAATTGATGGATGATCCTTTTTTAAAAGTTTTTTTTTTCCACCTCCTCTTATTTTGAAATGGTCAAAAAAAAACGTCCTGAAGTGTTGTTATATTAGCTCATTATTATTCATCGCCAAAGGACATTTGAACATTCTGGACCTTTCAAAAATTATGGAGAGGGATTGAGACATTTGGAACACTTTTTAAGCTAAATAGGCTACTGAGCAGTTTTTGTTGTTAAGTAGAGATAAATCTGTTCCAGTTTTGTTCGGGAATTCTCTAGGAAAGTCTGAGGAGGTTGAGATGATGTCAGCTGTGGAAGATGCTGACAAAATGGCTTCTGACAGCTGCTCAATGGCAGCTAGAAGACACCGTGTTACACGTGGGTGCTCCGAAAACGTCAGAGTACTGGTTCTCTGGAAATCTTGACTGGCTGAATCATCACGAGGCCACACCCGTTGGCGTTTTTTCACCTGACCCTGAGACTACCTCAATGTCAAGTGAAGAACCATCCTCGACAACCGTAGAGACTTCAACTGTCACCGAGCCAACCACACATCGTCGACTGAAACCTTGACAGCTCACCAAACTACTCATACAGTTTGTTTCGACGAGTTCATCTTCGACTTCAAAGAGTACGAGAGCCAGTGAGAAAACAACTACTTCCACCCTACATCACAGAAGGGAATACCACCGACAAAGGCACGCCTCATGAAAATAGTCACAGCAGCGTAGTCGACACACCTGTTGTAAATAATGTTACAATACCCACAACTGTGGAATATCAGAGTACACCAGTGAAAACTCAATGTCACTGATGGAAGTCCAACAAATTCTACTTCGAAGAGAATGGAGAATATTTTGACAAACAAGACAAAAATTCAACCTTAAAACCTGAAGGAGGCGTTGAAATAAATAACGAAGAACATCTAAACATTAATTCTTCATCAGAAGCTGCGGTGAAACCACACGAAAATGATTTGGAAGGACACAATAAAACCACCAATACTTCAAGTTATGAATCCACCACAGTAAAGACCAATAATACTCAGGTAGATGTAGTCAAGCCTCAGGACACCAATTCTACTGAATTCTCTCCACATGGAAAGAATGGTCATACCAATTAATGGATCAAATTATCCCACCGACATTGCCCATGCCTCAACAAAGCAGTGACAATGATAAAAGTGACCATGAAAACACTATTCCAATATGATGATCAGTCAGTAACCACAGTAAAGTCCCACACCATCTTACACGATCCATCAAAGAAATTAACAGATGTGGAAGAGAATACAGTGGTTTATGAAAGCTCAAATAAAAATAAAAACACTATTATTGAAGGTATTGAAAAAGTGACTGAAGAAGAAACATCAGCAGATTCCAATCTTCGGCAAAAAAAGAAACAGTGCCATTTCCACCAAGGTTAGTAAGCATATTTCTATAACATTACTAAACATATATTTATGAATATTTCCAAATTTTTCAGAGTTTAGAAGTAGATGGTTAAAGAAACCTCTATTGTAGTGTATTAAAGTAAAATTGTTTTGTTATATATTTTTTTAAAGTTTTAATTTTTAATATCAGAAGCCATATAAATTTAATTAAGAAGAAACTTGATGAGTTGTTGAAAGTAAATGTTTTTTATGAAGGTAACCTTTGTTGCAGAAATATATTATAATATTACAACTGTTATCCGTAGGCCTTAAAAAAAAAAAACGCTGTTTCGGAGAAGAGGATGAATTTAAAAATTCACTATAAAAACTACTTAAAGGCTGTAAATAAAACTATTCCAAATTTGGCATATTTTATTCATTTATTAATGTATTGAAATTGGATACATTCCAGAAAAGCACAGAAAGTCACAAAATCATTATTTGGGATATTCAGAAATGCAAATGGTTCGGTAATTATAGCTCCAATTATTGAAAATATTTCAAAGGCTGCAAGGAAATCAACAAAAATAGAAGTTGACATGTATTTTGGATCTGTAATGTATATTTGAAAAAGAAAAGAAATAAATAAAGCCATAAACAGGTATAATATAACAATATCATACAGTTATTTATTTATAAATTGTTATCATTATTAGTCAATGAGAATGTGCTGTTCAGTTTTTGAGGTTAACAGCTGAAAAATGTAGTTAAACGAATCAGTTTTGGTACATCAGGAAAATGTTCTTAGTGTGAAGATACTTTGTCTTACTTAGTTACAGGGGCGCACCGACAGAGGGGGGGGGGGTGAATAGGACCAGTCCCCCCAAGAGCATTTTTATTTAAAAATAATCCGATTACCTAATAATATTTTTTTTGCTAAAAAGAACAATTAGCCTATGTCAGCACTTTGAAATCATTCATAATAAAATGTATAAATGCAAACTTTACACGTACTATTTAATATGCAAAATACATTGGCACTACATATATAATAATTCAATTTTGTTCAAAATTTTGTGGTTTCTTGTGGTTTTTAACTGTACCTGGGTACTTTCAGTAACTGAGCACAAAATTTACTCACAGGATAGATAAGTACCGGTACAAAGTATCTGTTACAGTAGTCCCGACGTGATCAGTTTGTCGCAGTAGTGACTGAGTTTCCTGAGCTCTGAGCAATTCTGTACTAGTTTGTTGTTCATTCGTTGTCACGACCAAGGCAATACCGCCCTGGGCGCAGTTGGTTATTTGCGCGCGTTAAAGCAAGCAGTTAACAAAACCTGCTCAATTTAATCTATGGTTGATAATTAAACGTTTTAAATAGTGGTTTTACAAAACCATTACTCAAGATAATGACTCTTAGCTCCATAACATGATCAGTACCGAATTTTGTGAACCGGGTCATGAATAAAAGATAAGATTGGTAATTTAATAACAACTTTATTTTCATACTATTATAAGGTCTAAAACTACATATTCAATTACAGTATACTTGTATAAACATTTGGTCTTAATCAGACCAGAAGCTTCCGAATTATGAATTTTCAAAGTTGTAGTTTGGCTTGAAAAGTGCCGAAAAACCGATATATTTTTTGTTGTTATTCAATATAAAAACTGGAAGATATTTTTAGATATTTTTTTTATATTTTTATATGTAGAAACGCAGAAGTAAACTAACTAAATCTTAATATAACCTCCCGCTATTGTAGCCTATCAGGTTGTTTGTGGTCAAACTTTCAAACTCGTATATCTGTACTTTTTGATTCGAGAGTAGACATCATGAATTTAGCTTTGGTCTTGATTTGTGATTTAAACTTAACTATTTTGTAACAATATTTTGTTAATGTTGATAATTAAACTTAGTTTGAGTTAAATATACTTCATATAAACTGTATTTGTTTTCAGAATATTTGAGTTTTTTTTGTTGTATAAACTCTCTGGTGATGGGTGGTTAGACTATGGTCGGTGGTTTTACTGGTAAACTATAACAATCTGACCTGATGTTTGCCTTCCTTTTATTAGTTCAGAAGTATTATAAAATAACAATTCTAGAAACCCAATATTTTAAAATTTTTATGGGGGAGAGCCCCTGAATCTCACTATATATATCACGGGTTTCTCACATGCTCCCGACTCCCCAGAGTAGATTTTTGGGTGCACCACTGCCTTAGTTATACATAAGATCATTGTAATTTAAATTGCTGTAAAGTATAGCTTGGTTTAATTTTCGATTTGTTTATTGTAAATGGTATAATAACAAGTACTTGAATTATTTATCCACCTCTGAAATACACATTATTGTTTAAAGACACTGTCAGTTATAACCACCATAGTCTGTATTCGTAAATCAGTGATGTATGATCACATGAAGGACTTCAAAAATTATTGTTTGATTACAAAGAGGAATAAAAATGCAAACGTCAAATAAATGTTCTTTCACACTTTCTTCACAACACGATGAGATGCCCACTGAAGTCTGAACATTTGTTAAGAGTTTAAATGAAAGCATTAATCATTTTCCGAACAGTTCTTGTGTCTCTAACCAAAACTGATTGAAAATCGTATACTTGTATTCCTCTATCTTATGTAAATAATCTCCAACCTGAAGCTATTAACTTTTAAAACTTGTTTAAGGTGACATGCAATGCTGTGAAGATGGTTGGGAAACAGGCGGGTCTTGTCATAACAGAAGGTGACCTAGAAGAAATGTCCGACCGACTCTGAAAATAGATGGACTGTGCAAGGTGGAATATTTGGGGCCATGGATTTAAGTTTTGAGCTTCGCAAGAGTATTTGGAAGAGAATCAACTTCAGCTATTTGGTATGTCAAGCGTTTTAAGATCTGTAGTCTAAAGCAAAGAGTTTACAAACAAATTTGTCCTCTGCTTGTCATTGGTTAAACCCCAAACCCAAATTCTACATCTGGTTATCCTGAAATTTGGAATGATCCCATTTGCTCACAACACCACTTGGGTAGTGAGAACAGTTAGTGGAAAGGTTTTCTTGTTATTGATATTTGGCGGAGGGTAAAGGGAGACAAAATCTTCTTTTAGTAAACACAAATTTTGGGATGCCAAAAGGTAAACACTCATTACTACTGTGAGGCATATCCCAAAAGTAAGTGTAAGGCTCTCACGGCTGGAAGGATTTTGTCAAAATGTTAGCTAGCCTGATTCCTCCCCTCTGCAACGTGACCAATTCGAGGTCAGTATGCTAGAACTGTAGATGTGACAATACGTTTAGTGAAAAATTTCAATCTAATCTCCTGCTAAGTGTGAATTACGTGGCACCACCTGTTATCTCGTTTGGAAGGGAAAATTCCAGCTGAGGTTTATAATGAGGTAAAAACTGCATATGGAGACAAAGCTATGAGTTGTAAATGTGTTTTCAAGTGGTGTTTAATAACGGTCATACGTCTGTGCATGATGATCAGAGAGGTGAAAGACCTTCAGTTGTGTCTAAAAAATAATAGAAAATGCAGTTTATAATGATCGCAGATTGACTGTGGATGAACTTTCTGTGTTTAATCTGCAAATTTCCAGATCTCTGCTATACAAAACCATCACAGAAACCCTCGGATATAGGGAAGTTTCCGCAAGGTGGGTCACAAAAACAGTTGACAGATCAACAAGTTAAATAGTGTGGAGGCCGGGCAAGAGTTTTTGAGATGCTACCAACTCCATGTAGATAAATTTCTCTGCCTTCATCGTTTCGTTTAGAATTATGCAGTTTTTACTTCACTATAAATCTCAACCAGAGTTTTTTTCCGTTCCAAATGAGATAACAGATGACACAGCGTAATTTTGCACTTACCGGGAAATTAGATTGACATTTTTTCACATATTGACATGTAGATTGACGGTTCTCAACGTATTTTCCCAGTTTTGTACATAGTTTTATTTTTAATGATTATTAGTTAAATTATCACATCAAAAATAATTCAAAACTCATTGGTAGCAGAAGCTTTCTAATATAACTTTTATTTATTCCACATATAAAATATGGATGCTTAAAACATAGTATATAAATGAGGTTATAAAAAATAATATAAAATTGTCTATGATTTAATTTTGGCTGGTATGGTCAAAAATGATGAACATTTTCTTTCACCAATTTTGGTGTCAGTAATTCTGTTACTTTGAGAAGATTGGGGGTTTTATTTTTAATACAGAGACAGAATTGATGAAAGTTTAATACAGAATATAGTTTAACTGCTCAATATTAAAATAGAAGTTTCATTATCCTTTCCTTCAGGTTATAACAATGCAGGCAGAAGTGTAACTTCTTTCTTAGTTTACTTCTTATTGAGAGCATATTAAATTAGATATGACGTAATAAAGGGACGCTTTGTTTACTTATATTTTAGATTTAAGTTTAAATGATGGTAATAAAGGGCCAATTATGTGCAAGTTTAAAAATAGTAATAAATGTAAAATATACATTATTTATTCATGTCGTTAATAGTAATAATATTGTTATTTTTTAATGTTATATATGCTTAATTTTGTACTTTACTATCTTTCTGCTGGACTAATTGATATTCTATTTTTTCAAATTTGAAGGAACCTCTAAGTGTGACTTTATCCCTGAATAAAAAAACACTGTTCATATTGAACAATTCAGGTTTCAGAATAAAAGTAAAATTTTAATAATGTTTATGATATTAGTTCCTTCTTATATGGGTTATTCTGTCAACAGCATGGAATTCACCTTCTGGGGAATCTGCTGCAGGCGTCGGCTGTAGCTGACTTCTGGGATGTGGATTATAACGTCAACAGTCCTTGGGCGCTAGAGATCATTCATGCCATCACCTCACACTTCAATTACACCATGAATCCTGTTGTTGTAAGTTTGTCGATCATCTCCGTATACAAGGGGTTGACTAGCAATAACAATATTTACTTATGAAGTATAAAAGCAAAATAAAATATAAACAAGATACAAAACCTTTTGTACAATCGACAATAAAATACCAGTATACTGAATTAATGTTAAATAATCCACTCATACCAAGTTTTGAGTTTTGATTAAAATTTGTACGACGACATGTACCCTATCGGGTACATGCGATCATTCACAACTGCTGTTGTGCACCCGATCAGGTACACACCGGGCTTTCTTAAGTGCGTCATACGCCCTATGGAGTACACATTGATATGAATTCCTTACTGCATTTTTATTCTTTGTCTGTCTTGGTGTTATGTTATCAAATCAATCAATCAAGCTTTATTTGTTGGTCACATTATTTTAACAATATATGGCAAAGGTCAAAAGATTTTACATGCGATTATATCTTTCTTGATCTTTGAGCTGCTATCATAGCAAAGAATTTGTAGTCTTCCTTGTTGAATGCAATCTGTAATAAACGCATTGAAAATATTTTTTAGGGGTTAGTTGCATTGTATTTTAAAACTAGCCTATACAAATTTTAGTATGGTCGTTTTCAAAAATTTATTTTAAAAAGTGTACCTTTTAACTTTGTTACAGTATTTTATAAAATAGGATTTAAATGTAATCATATTGTAAATAAATTTTATAAACCTTGAGATTTATTGATAGAGAGGCTCATAAGCTCAGGATAATTAACATACTAACATTTTATAGACTTCAAAAAAATTTTACGTAGTTTTATGGAAGTGATGCACGTCAAAGCATCACTTACCTCATTATCTGAAAAATCTGTAGGTGTTGTTACTCGTATTAGCAGTTTCCGTGTCCGGTTCTGGTGGTATGATTGTTTCTAATGGTGCTTTTAGAACATCTTTACCAAACCCTGAAAAATTTTTAAAGCTTAAAATTAAAAATAATTACAACAATTAAGTAAAAAACAGTGTTTGATGATATTACACTTGTTTTAATACGTACAGAATTAATAATATAAACACTTTTGGGATAGAACTTTGTTTTGCCATGCTAAAAGCTAAAACCATATTATGCCTTGTCTACATGATATACATATATTCTACTTACCCCGGACAGAATTACCATCATCACTTGAAGTAACTCTGCACACAGAAGCAGAACTTGTAGAACTATTTCTCTACCGATTAGACCAATTTCGCAGGAGGGTTCACTTCTGGTTTACACCTTCCAGTCAACCCGCTAACCCAAGGAGCGGCACACCACTAACCGCAAATGTTGAGATTCCAGGGTGCAAGGATAATTCAATAGCTCTAGTCTAATGTGGGAGATGACTGTTGGAGTTGGTGGGGTTTGTTCCCTAAGAGTCAAAGGTTCTTTCCAGCCTAGACATAAGGGTGTGCCACCCCATGCCTGCTTTGACTGGAGAGGCTGGTTCAGAGCTGGCTTCTCTTTCTTCCAAGGAGACATGATTTGAGATTTGTGCTCTAAACTTTTCCTCATGAATCTCGACAGGAGGCGGCCCCTACTCCCAACTTTACTCATCCAAAATATCCTGTCGTTCCGGAAGCAGCACAAGGTCCTTATAGGATTAGGTGCAATTTTCCAAGCTTCTTGTCAAAAGAGAACAAAAAGAAACCAATTAGACTACGAAACCTATTAAACCAGCCTACGCCCCTGGTAGTAGTTCTAACTTCACTTATAATAGTCATCTTTTAATTTCATTTACTAGCACAAGAGAAAGTATTCAACTGTAAAGATGATGAAATGAGGGCACAAGATTGTTATACCACAGATAACCTATACTTAAAGTATGTATGATATGATTTGGATGTATTCCAGCTCAGTTTTTAATCACAATACTTGGTTTCCATCTTGGATACTCTTAATATCAATCCTCTGTTTTCTGAACTTGAAAGCCAGTTTAAAACTAGACCAAATCCAACTAAGAAGGAATGCTGCGATGTAATTTTCCTCTTTAGACTTGCCAATGGACTACTGGATTGCCATGACCTCCCCAAACCACCTTGATATAGCTGTTCCAGGAGTACTCTATTTTTTGTAAGAGAATTTTGAACCCTGAGGGTGAAAATTTCATGTTTCTGTGGGCTTCTTCAGGGGTTCTTCAGTTGACCTTTTTAAAATCTAGTTTATCTGGATTCTTAAAATGAATTACTAATCTTATTTCTAATTTTTGTTGGTTGTTGGTTTATATTGTTATTGTTTACTTATCATATTGTATTTAATATCAAGTTGTTAATTGTAAGCGTCTCATCTTGTAAGATTATGTTATTGATTTTTTCTTTGTTAGTATTAGTAATTATAAAATGGTGTAACCGTTGGAATGGTAATACATAAATAAATACGCACAAGTATGTTATCTGGAGCCCCGTGCAGCTGAGCTCTGTTGGGTTAGGGACTCTGGATAGAGCCCCAACCAATTGCCCAAACCTGCTTGTCTCAACTCGCACATCTTGCCATTCATCATCTCGGCCCTGCAGCAGAGTGGACTCAACAACTACGTTCACTTAATAGATTTTCATTGTTTATACCACAGGTAAACAAAATGGTGAGAGACGTGTTTTTTGCAATCCAAAAAACGAGGAAATACCACGGAGCTGGTGGCAGCCCTGGGTGTACAAGTCTGTCGTCTCGACCCCCTGCAGCTGACCACGGTTGGAGGAGGACCCTGGCCCGAGTTCCAACAGTGCCCCCACCTGTCTGTCTCAACTTGTACGTGCCGCCATTCATCAACACGGGCCCTGTCGCAGGGTGGACCCAACACTACGTTCACTCACTGCACGGCATTGTTGCAGGTCGGTTACCTCCCACTTGATTTTCCAAATGCGACTAGTGCTATGCAATCTTAAAATAAGTTAGCAGTATTTTAAATCATTATTTTATGAATATAACTGATGTAAATGTAAGGGAAAAGCATCCATCTCAAAACAATTCCTAAGGTCTGATCATTGATCATTGATTGTGGTCGGTTAAACTGCAGTCAATCACGATAAAACTCTACACCTTCCAACTCACCTATGTTCAGCAGTTTCGGTTGACTGAATGTGTCTCTCTAAGCAAGATATTTAATTAAGTAAGCAATGTTTTTAATGCGGTGTGATTTTAGCGTTTGTATAATTTAGATTTTTTGTTATGAACACCAGCCATGTAATCCTAAAACGTTAATTGTGTAATGTAATTTTAGTTAAAAAAAGAACATTCTTAGGCCGCCATGAATGATGAAAGAGGAGAAACAAAAGTTAATGATATATTTTAAAATTAGTAAATGGAGTAAAATCTCATACAAAATTTAATGGAAATGATGTAAGTTTAAAGAATTAGGGTAATATAATTTTTTGTTTTAATATAATATAACTATTAAGAACAAAAATCAGACCTTAATTAATTCCACTTTTGTTTTTGATATTTTTATATAAAACTAAAAAGATTCAAAGTTGTTTCATTACTAAAAAATGGAGAATTTATTGTATAAACATTAATTTGTACAACATGGAGGAAATTTTACCAGTGTTGTCATTCACTGAAAATAATCTTTGAGAAAGCAATAGACTTTTAGACATTTTTAGGAGAAAAGAATTTTAGGAGAAAATAAATCAACATGAATTTAAAAAAAGAAAAATCCATACCCATACTCAGACCCGGTTTTTTCGGAACAATTTTACTAGAGCCCGGGCCTTCAGGAGGCCCAACACGTCTGTTTGAAGGGACCTGTGGTCAACGAAAGCGGGTGGGCGTGCATGGCACGCCCTGGCCGAATATCTTTTCCGGGGCCTGCCAAAGCTGAGTACAGTCCTTGGTAAATCTGAAGCAAGCATTAATTTTTGTAGAGCCAGTTATAGAGAATAAATAGAATCTGACATGTTTATGGTAATTTATATAAGGTATTTGATAGTATACTACACAAATTTTCATCGACTCCGACGACCAAAATTAAATTTATTGATTATTAAAATATTCACATATTTTAATTTAATCTTATTTTACTAAAGGTAACAATGTGTTGTAACTTTTACAGTACAATATGGCTTCGTAAAATATGCTTCTTCTTTTCCTTTAACGTTGAACGTGGAGTACCTCACAGATTACTTCTTAGACCACTGCTATTTATTTGCTATTTGCAATGTTAATAGGGTTCTCTTAAAATTTTAAAAGCCAACTCTGTCTTATGTGCTGATGTCTCCTAACTTATGGGGTTTTCTTAAAGAACTAACAATAAATAGCATCTTTTTTTGAACTTACATAAATAAAGAAATATACAATATAATATTTTCCTCAATCATCAAAAGACTGATCCGATCTGATCAAACAAATCTAAATGTATAGCAACAATTTGTAAATCTAGATAAAATAATCTGATCAAAAGGGCTAAAATGTGTCTAATGAAGACAACTCAACATGATTCTAAGTTTTCTTTTCTTGATAGCCCTCAAACATGTTGTTAATCCTGACAAGATAAGCATAAAACTCTAAAAACTTAACTTCTCTTTTAACTTATAGGCGTTTCTCACATATCAACCTAAAACTTTTTTCTTTAACTTGAGTTGACTATTTAACCCTCCATCGGGCGCTTAAAATTAGAAATCACCATCAGGCGCTCACGGAGGTTTCCTCCAGGTTGGCGAATAATGGATATCATAATCGTTTAAACTGTTTTTATTTGTTTAAATATTCATTACTGATTTAATTACAATGTAATATATTCATTTTTAGAAATTTAATAAAAATTACACTCTTATGTAATGAATTTTCCAAATAAGAAATTCCAAAATCTTAAAAAATGTTATTGTATAATAAACAACATGATTAATTTTAAGGAATAATGCAATTAATTGTAAAAATGTTGGTACCAGTAAGATTAAACGCCGGGGCGGCAAATCACGAATTTGACGTTACCAACGTATTTCTGCTCACCCCTCCTGAACAAAAAATATATATAGTACTAGGGGGTGCAAATGGACAAATAACATGATTTTAGGGGGTTTATTGATAAGTGGTAAAGTTTCTAATGTTTTAATGTTCAGTTTGTGTGCTGTGTCTCGATAATCTGTTTACTTGGAATATTATCTGCGGCCCGGGACTGATAGCAGCCTGATAGCATACCTGTTATCTGAGTTGTCCGGTGCATAGGTCAGTTCTACACAAGATATCGTGTTCAGTAGGTCGGGATTGAAGTGAGTGAGTTTACAATGATGAATCAACCATCCACTAGTTCAACCAACCCTAGTGAATTGTGTGTGTCGGAGTGTTTCGTAAAGAGCTTACGTTTTAACCGAAACGAAAATTATCTCTTTTTTAATAGAACAGGGCATTTTTAAAAATGAGTGTATTTGTTCGTCGTGCGGTCGAGTGGTGTTTTTAAACCGGGAGACTGTGTCGTTTCGTTGTGATAGACCACTTTTTTGTTGCTGCTGTTTAGCTATATCCGCCAACACACTAATGGTAAGTGTTCTCTGTTAATATCCATCTATATATTTGAGTTTTTCATGATTTATTTAGTTTTTAAACTTTACATAATTGCCATTTGCATTACATTTCAATTTATATTTTTGATCAGCCCCTCTAGAGAATTTTATATTTTACTGATAGGTACTATCTCGAGGGATGTTTTTCTTTTATTGACATCAGCGCGGGCTTCGGCAGCACCGAAGGCCGGAGGCACTCGTAATTAATTTTTTTCTCGAAAATTAAGAAAAACATTATTTAATTTTTGATCAAAATTCTGCTCATTTCTGTAATTTCTCTCATTTACGTTTGCAAAGATGGCGGCGCAAACCGATGACGTCATCATCACGAGGTTCAATCATTGGCCACAAAAGGTCACGTGACGCTAGACGTGGATGTAGAACATGGAGATATTACTGGAAAGTTATTTAATTTTTTATTTTCTACAACTTCGTTATTTCTCATTTTCCACCCCATCAAACCTTATACTTTTTTTTATATAGGACGATTCCAATAAGTTAAGAACGCAAAACAAACTCTCGTATTTTTCCGCCCCGGCGGTTAATATGATAATTACCAAAATGTTTAACCTTCTGTAAATATATGTATGGAAATTAACTTAGTTTTTAACTTCTTACAAAAACAACTTACTTCAATTCTTGAGATATTATACAATTGTAATGTCAATTATTGCGTCTGAAATAAAAAATTTATTTCTTTACTAAAAATTTTTTTACACACTGCACAAAATTTCAAAATATTTTTCCTTCTGGTTTGTTATAGCGACAATGTTCAACAAACTTTACTCCATAATCATTTACTGAAAAATGTTCCCTAGCACAGAATGGTACTGTACTAAACAAGTCTCCTCGTCTTCATTCTCCATTTCACAAAATTCAAAATAAAATATATAGTAAAATTTAAAAAGAAACCCATCACAGGTCACACATTTAGGCGCACACGGATTTATTACAACATAAAAACTAAACACAATAAGGAGCTCACGGTGATTTCGTCCAAGCACTACAAACACACCATCGGGCGCTCACGGAGGAATCGTCCAGTCACGCACGGAAAGTAGACCATATACTGACACATTTTGATAAATAAAAGCGGGAGGCTATTGTTTCGTTCCCCCGAAAGATGCCTCGTGAAGTACACTGCGGGAAACGACTGCCGACATCAGAAAAGTAGTACTATTTTTAATAATAAAACATACACGGAGGAAAACTCCGTTTTAGCGCACCGATGGAGGGTTAACCAATAATTTGTGTGTAATGAGTTTGTTATATAGATATACATGTTGTGTCACCCCACAACATCTAGCAAAAATAGAAAAACATCCCTCGAGATAGTACCTAAATTCAAGTTCAAATCAAATGAGCGCCTTAACTTTTTATAGTACGTCAAATATAATACGTACATACAAGAGTGTCACCAAAGGCAAGCAGGGAGGGGCAGCTGCCCCAACCCCCAGAGATTCTAAAAAAAGTTAACCAAATGTAAAGCTACCCAAAGTCTTGACTTGACTGGTCGAGAAGTTTACAAAAATTATGTTTTAATTAAACCACATCAAAAAAGAATCTGATGACCACTATCATATTTTTCTCAATTTCCATATCAGCTTGCCCTCCCCTCCCCCCCCCGAGTCATCGGCTGGCGACGCCCCTGGGTACATATGTATTTACCTTCTTGTATATTCTAATAACAAATAGTACTTAGGGACAGAGTGACATACTTCTCGCCGACATCGCTTCCTTTTGGAAGGCAGAAAAGAAAAAAGAATTATCATAATGCCATATCATTTTCACAGTAGTTCAAATAATGTATATTCTTTGTGATAATGCAGTTTTTTTTAGATCCTCGGTAATACAAAATTTTCCAAAAATAGTGGCCTTCGGATAGAACCAAAATACAACAAAATAAATCAAAATGAATTAATAAAATGATTTTAGGTATTAAAACAATGATAATGTTATTGGAGTACAAACGGATGGTGGGAGTTAACTATAAATATTAGCAAATAATTCCTTTGTGAGAATTGGTAAAATAAAATAGATTGTAACAGACTGTATGCCTCTGTGTGCAGGACTACAACTGGAACGAGTGGAGAGAGAAGCTGATAGATTTGCCAAGCAAGCCTCTAGTAGCGCTTCAACCAGCTGCAGTCAAATGTCTCAACAGTAGTCATTTAAGGTTGGTTCAGAAAACAAGTTATATCAACATGAATGTTTGTCTGTATGTCCTTTATAGAATCGTAAAACTATTTGATAGATCAAATATGAAGATTTTGTATGTATATATATTTTTTCACGTAGAAGGTTTATATGCTATACCCATTTGATGTAACTCACCACCAGGTGGCGCTGCAAAAAGATAAAAGTTATCAAAGCGCCTGCACATTATAAACTGCAATTACACGATATTTTGCATATGTTCAATAGTCAAACACTATTTGAAGGCGCTAAGTTACGATGTATATTTGTCTTTAAAACTAAAATTTCTGGTTAAATCTTAAACCTTGAGTGTTAGAGACCGCTTCTTAATAAGGTACATGTATGTGTACAATGGCTATAAACAACATTACTTTTGACAGTTTTTCTTTATATTGGCAACAAGACAAACTCTACATCGGCATTGGAAATATAATTCACTTGAATCAGAAGTGCTCATACACGGGCAAAGCTTATGAAAAGCTTTGTGAAGCATCGGGGAAACATCTAGTCATTCATAAAATAGTACACAGGAGTGCTGAAAGGTCTTGAACGGATTTAATATTTTTATATTTGTAAATGTACAATCATAAAACTTTGTAAAGCGACATAGGGCATAAAAACTGAACTTTTTGATGCAATCAGTTCACCAGTTTCACCACCTCAGAGGGATGGCCTATAAGAGTCAGTGGAAAATCTTAAATGTAAGCATTAGTCAATGTGCATACCATTTTAAAGGTCTTAATTAGTAGAACAGCATGCCGCAAATTAGATCTCAAAAGGTTAATCATAAGCAAAATGGCAGCACTCGAAAGTTTCAATACTGATCTTATGTGTAAGTTCAAGAATGGCTGAATTTTATTGTAACCATATCAGACGAAGCTACAAAACTTCACACACATGATTACTGTACCACATCTCTTGAGCCAGTTGCATTCAATTTACTTCCTTGTTTTCTAGTAATTTGGTTTTGTCTTCACTTTTTTTATAACTTAGGATTACATCAGTTTGCTATTTTTAATACTTAATTCAAATAGTTTGTGTAACATTAAAAGTACTTTATTTTGTCGGACAAGACTGCAACTGCTACACCGCCATGTTCAACAATTTATTATCAGAATTGAATAATGTGTTTTAAGCATAAATTGAGGTTAAATGAGATATTGGTTGCTAAGCCTAATACTTAACCTTCTTTACAAAGTGTGATTACTTTTTAGGGCCGAAAATGTTTAATTTAATTGCAAAAACTATTAGAGAATGTAAAAATCTTAAACTGTTTTTAAGGAAATGAAAATCTTGGCTCTTGAAACATGAATATATTGATTTTGTTACAAATATACAAATGCTTTAAAGAATCAAAATTCAAAACATTAACTTTACTTGTATTGGTGAGAATTTAAGGCATGTAAAATTATTAATTGTCTTGTGTTTTAAAATTACTTACATTTTTAAAGAAACCTCAACATGTGCTCTCCCTTTTGAAACTATATTTTTTTAAACATTGCTTTATATCAGTTTAAAAAATTGTTCTGTACAACAATATTTTGTTGCAGCTAGGAATTAAAAAAGGAAAAGTAATAAAATAAATGGATAAAAAAGAAAATATGTATTAAATATACTAAGTACTTTATAAAACTATTTTTTAAATTTTCTTTATGTACTGTATCCTTGTTCTTTTTATACTATATAATATGAGTAGTCCTATACAAATCTTATAAATAGGTTTAGATTTATACACTTGATGTATCTTTCAGAAAAATAAAACATTCTATTATTAGTTGTCTTAGGGTCTTGTGGAAACTAAAATCTGAGTCACGGTTAAAAAAAATAACTTCATAGGGAGCGTTTATTAAATGATTGTTTTATCGTACTAATTTCTACACTATTCTTTATTATACATGGTATACAGGAATATAGGTTAGATTATACTTTATATTTCCAGGAATATTATCTTTCACATATCATATCAGATTTATGGCATTCTTCAGTGCCAGACCAATAATATTTCAAGGGATATTCCAATAATATTCCTTTCTCTTACAATTTCTGCAATAGATGAAAATTCTTGGATGATTTCCACTTTTTTTTGTTACAGGTTCTTAAACCAAATCACATCTCGATGATTCCAACATTGACGTTGCTCTCGTTCTCCCAGGAGCAGGTCGAAGCTCTGGACACCGAACAGTTACTGGCTTTCAAAAATGTTACTGAATTGTCAGTGCCAAAAAATCTTTTACCTACTGTCTCCTAAGAATATTTACTACACTGCAGGAATTCCTTCTAGTGCTTCCAGCCACATCTTGGCTTCTGCTTGTAGCTTAATGCTTGTTTTCCTGGCTCTTACCATTTTCAGGATTGTTTAGAGATATTATGCTTTAAAAGTAAGTAACCCTTATCTAATATTATTTATATGAAGTTGGGATTGTAAATTTAATATATTTTTAAAAAGGTTAGTTTTTAGGTGTAGCACTAATAATTTAGCATTGTTACCAGGATTAGTGTAGTTTAACAAGCTGTAAGCTTTGATGTGTGTAAAATAAAACAAAATATGTTGTATCTTTTATTAATAATAATTTATTTTTACTTCATTTTTCATTCATATGGTACGTTTGAACGTTAGTACGTTCTGTAAACATTCCTAAGTTATTGTTTCAGTGTAAATAATCAATACTGGAATGAAATCAGGTGTATTATAGATAAGGAATTTTATCAGTTTGTAGAAAGTTTAATTTTAATCAAATAATATGATAGAATATTTGTATCTACCTTGAAACTAAGAGGAGAGAGATACTTTTAAATAGTTTTCTTCAAACAAAATTTGCTTTTTCTTAAATTAACGTTTCTAAATAACTTTACAATTGACATTGTATTGAACATATTTAAAATGGGTTTGATTACATTACAATGTAGCAATGTTTTAATTGAATTTCAGAGATAAACAATTGAAAGAACATTGGGGGTTTCTGCATTGATAAACATTGGATTCTGCTATAAAAATCTTTACCAATTTTCAATTTCCACAACAGAGAAAACTGAATTTACCCCAATACAAATATTTCTACTGGATTTGAAACAAGTTAGTGTAGAATTTTTATAATAATACTGATACTTAGCCCAGTGAAATATCACTATGGGGGTTGCATAGGTCCCGAAAATACAGTATATTTATTTTAATATTTTCTATTTTAAGATGATTGGCAATAGATTAATTAACTATTCAATGTCTTACTTTAGGGGTTTTTCCCAAAAACCATTACTAAGTTATTTATTGTATTTGGTTAAAGATGAGAAACATGATTTTATACAAGAGAACACATTATAAAAGAATAATATTGCTTAAAACTACAGTATATGCAAGTTTATAGTTTCAAAAAACAATCTGGCCTGCAAGTCCTTATATTTATAAAAACACTTAAGTGGTTGATGTTACCAAAACAAAACTCTGAATTAGAAAAACAACAAATCTATTTAATTCTTCAAATTATAACACTGGACTTTATTTACAAATAACTATTTTCAACATTCTACTACCATAATTTGTAACTTTAGTTTTGGGAGGAAAAATATTTATACTAATTCTATTAATAAATATATTTTTTATAAGAAAAATGCCTACCTAATTTCCAAACTCTCGAATGAAAACGGATAGTTTATTTAGTGATAATAAAAAGTCCACTTTTACCTGGAATCATTGTGAAATTTAATAAACAAACTTATATATTAAATAAATGTTATATTTTAATGTTGCACAATACTTATAAACAAATAATTCAAAGTATAGCACTTCTTGGGTATACTAAAAGTACACTGCATAAATCTGTCCATCAAATTAAATTTAACGGAACTTTTCTTGATTTTGTTTTAAAAACTCTAACAATTGGAACTTTGAAATTAATATTCATATGGTTGATATAATTTTTACCTGAGATGTATTTTATCTAGAAAGTTCTTTTTTTTAGTGTTAAATATCCTTATTTCTTGACAAGCCTTACAACAATGAAATGTTATTTTAAGTTAATAAAATAACTCATTTCTTTTATAACTTTCTAGTAATCAATAATATACATTGTATTCTTTTACAAACCATAATATACAAATGCAATAGAACAAATACACTGAAAATCAAATTATGTTTAAAGTTTATAGATATACTTGCAGTATTCAAGAACACAACATAAATATAAAAATAACATGTTTTTGAAAATAACTTTTTCTTACATTATTCTTGTTCATAAATAAATAGAGAAGCATAATATGGAAAAATTCCATGAACAATATTTTTGGCCATATTGTGCCAAATTCTTTTGAATAAAAAAATTTAAAATATTCATAGTCGTTTACAAATTTAACCAGTGCATTTTAAAATATGGAGGGATGTTGAATTTTTGTATTAAAATAGTAATTAATTCTTAGTAACATTAATAAATAGTAACATATGCTTAGTGTAATAAAAATGTGTAAATAGTGCGTTTTTTAGTTATATTTTCTAAGAATTAAGGTGGACTAAAATAAATGCTTTAACAACCCTATAGCTTAGCTAAATATTTATATACTAAAACATTATAAAAATATTTAAATATCAAAATTGTATACATTTTCAACACGTAAAATATTGCATAAATGACAGTATGAAGGCAATATAAGTTTATAAAAAATTATTTACATTTCAAACATTAGGTTTTCACATGTTATAAATTATTTAGTCTTATATTTTCATTTTGTTATTGTATTATTTTTAATATTTATTCAATGTTCAATTACCAATGCATATTTATTGTTAATGGTAAATAAATGATGTTATTATTACAAACTACATACTTATTTATTAAAATAATTGTGGGTAGTTTTTAATGCTCTGGTTTCCAAACCATTGCTTATCCCAAAAATATCGAAAAATTGTAATGAAATAAATAACCATTAAAAGAACAAAACTATTTAGTTTCATTTTTAATCACCCAGGGTAGTGTTCTAAAAGAATATTCATTCCAGCAGTAGATGTTCCTAAACCAACCTTATCAAATATTTAAAACATTTTTTTTCTTACATAAGTAAATATACCTTTATTGCTCTTTCAAAAATAATTAAATGATTGTTATTTGTCACTGTAGAAAGAAATATAGTGCCAATCCCTGTCTAAAGTTATTTAGAGTTTTTCGTGATTTGACCTAAAATGAGTTTTGTAAATTAGAAACGATTTGGAATTCTATACCTCAATTATTCATTTTTTTTAATGCTCTTAACACAACGATGTTGTTAAATGTGAATAAACATATGGCTATTGTTACAACTTATCAAGATAACGGAGAAAAGGGTTTCCTAAGTTGCTGATATACTCGTATGAAAGATGTACTGCATGTTCCAAAGATCAGTCATAATGTTGAAATTTTTTCATATATGAATGTTCTGGTGTACGATGGATAATTTTAACAGAATTGTATACTTAAGCTTTCTCCAAAACATAGATCATCCCCTTTTTTTTATTGCTTAATGTTGCTAATCTGATTGTAAAATCATTTTTGAAGTAAATTTTTGGTTTATGAGGCCCTTATCTCACACATATTGAAAATCTATATATAAATAAAAAAAAATGTTTTTATTCACGTTGCACAGTAGTATTTTGTTCTAAATATTAAACTTTAAAATAATTATGACCTAATTAATTAGAAAACTAATATTATCAAAATGTTTGGATATTGCAGCTACATTTATTTCTACACATATTTAAATGGAATATTTAAAACCAGTGGAATATATCAATTTGAAAACTTTATATAAGTATCACTCTAGAGCAGTGGTTCTCAACCTTTTCAACGCTGCGACCCCCTTTTTAGGTTCAGAATTTAGGCGACCCCCTTCTTGTAACATCGTAAAGTAAGCCTTTGTATGCAAAAAGACAGCCAGACCATGCCACAAGTGAAAGTCTTTTTAAAGTGTTCATTGAGGCAACTGAACCATTTGAAATTGATTGGAACAAATGTGTTTCAATTTGTAGTGATGGTGCAAGAGCCCTTTCGGGTAAAAACAGCGGATTGATTGCCAGGTTAAAAACGTTAATGCCAAATGCAAACTGGGTGCATTGTTTTTTACGTAGACAAGCTTTGGCAGCTAAAGGAATGCCGGATGACTTGCGTCAAGTTTTGGCTGAGACTATCAAAGTTGTTAACTAAGTCAAGAGTCGACCATTGCAGAGTAAATTACTTGAAAACTTGTGTGAAGAGGTAGGAGCCCTGCACAAAACATTTGCTACTCCACACCGAAGTGAGATGGCTGTCCCGGGGTAACGTGTTGAGTAGGCTGTTTAAATTGAGATCAGAAATGTTGCTTTTTTTAATGGACAGTAAACATGAACTTTCCCATTTTTTCAGCGATGAAAAATGGTTAATAAAGCTTGCTTACTTAGCTGATATTTTTTCTCATCTCAACATTTTGAACTCATCCCTACAAGGACCAGAAAACAACTATTTTGTATGCTCAAGACCGAGTAAATGAATTTGTAAGAAAACTTACTCTTTGGAATATAAGAATAAAAGATGAAGACTTTGAAAATTTCCAACTTACACAAGAATTCAAGGAGTATGTCTCAAGTATTGGTGACACATCCATTGACACATCATCTCTCTCATTACTCATATCATCACACCTTGAAGCCTTGATGAAGCAGTTGAATGATTATATTCCTGTTAAAGATGCAAGTGGATCTGTGTGGATAACAAAACCAATTTCCGAAAAAGCTGTTCAAAAAGCTGAATTGAATGCTGGCCTCCACGATGAACTGATAGATATATCAAGTGATCAGTCATTGAAACTACCTCTTGACGATGTTGTCCCGACAAGTTTTGGCTAAGTATAAAGAAGCAACACACAGAATTGACCAAAGTAGCATTGAAGATTTTGATTACCTTTTTCTACTTCTTACAATATTGTGAAAAAGGATTTTCCACAATGGTGAATTTAAAAACCAAACCAAGAAATCGTTTGGCACTAGAAAATGATATTATTTTGTGTTTGACAAAAATCAACCCAGGCATTCTACAGTTAGTTAATTCAAAGCAAGCTCAAGTTTCTCATTAAGTTATTCTGCTGGACTTAAAAAAAATATTTTTTGCAATGTATTTTGTGTAGTGTGCCTTTTTTAGAATAAACAAATTTTGTCTCACAACAATAAGGCCTACGTTACGATACAAGCGGCTCGTCAGGCACCATCATTTTTAGCAGCGATGTAGAGTCATTTAAAGCTCTCACCATTTTTTTTTCCTTTTTGTTAATTATAGTTGTATTTTAAAATAGTATTGATTAATTGTAAATTGATTAAATATACTTATTTTATTTAACAAGCGGACTCAACTCAGTTTCTAAATAAGTACATGGTCGCTTCATTTGATATTCGCCGCTCATATGGTATATATGGCCTGAGTTTTTTTTTTTCATTTATCACCTATCTCGCGACCCCCCCCCAGACCCGTCCCGCGACCCCCCTGGGGGTCGCGACCCACCGGTTGAGAGCCCTTGCTCTAGAGTAAGTAACAAATTCTAACTTGACTAGTTTAGTTGTTTCTGAGCGATTAAAGGATAGAAGTCAATAAATAAAAACTTTCACATTCACAATAGGCTATTAGCAAACTAGGATGACCATCGACAGATCCTGACTGCAAGCCTTCTCAGCTGTTTGTGTTGGTTTGGAAATCACATAAACCATTGGTTCTCAGTTTGCGTTTTGAGGGTTTTTTAACCAACACTTTGGTCTGTAAAATATTTCTCTTTTTAAAAAGTATTGAGTGATAAGTACATCTTGCCGATATTTGTATACTATAAGTAAAGCTGTTCATTAAAATCAGAAATATAAAATGTACGAGAACTTAAAAACGTGATTGTAATATTTGTTTTGATATCCAGATATTGCATGAGCTTTACATAAAAATGTATTGAATTATTGCATTATAATTAACATGTGGTATGCTTATCTTTCATGCATTAAATACATCAGTGTACGTGTTTCTTTATCAAAATAAGTTTTTTTTTTACTTATTGTAATCTACGTTTTCCTTCTACTGGGATAGAGTCTGCCGTTCCAGTTCCTTTTTGTTAGTTCTTGACAAATATATTCCAGAAGCTAACCTTAGCGTTCTGTGTAAAGGCGCATTTTCCACTGAGGCAACAATATATGCGTCATGTAGCATGCTATAAGTATCGTTCTGTTGCTATATGTGTACCGTGCGTCTTCATACTTTGTTGCAAGTAGTTTGTTGCCCAATAAATATGTCGCCAGTTGTCACTTGCTACTTGTAGCAAGACCCAGAACATTTCAAGTCGTGCAACATTTTTCTGTCAGTAGTGTGCGTCACGCCTTCAGAAGCAGTGATAGCTGCTGCTTATTTGATCCTCGCAAATGGCAGAAGAAGAAGTAGGAAGAAGCCTAGGTGGTGGATCAGAGATTTATTTGTTAAAAGCGGTGACAATCGCAAGGAATTTTTTGAAAAAACTCCTTTCAAATGATGGTAGTTTGTTTAAAAATTTCACACGTATGAATAGGCAGGATTTTGACTACTTAATCGAAAAGGTCACTCCTTTGGTGAAAAAAGCAGACACCAGTTTCAGAGCCCAGTGAAGAGTGGTAGCTTGTTTTTCAATTATATGGGGTCATTCAGCATTGTTTTGATGGGGATTGCAGATGCTAACTATTGTTTTTTGTACGCAAATATTGGTTGTCAAGGGAGGATTTCAGACGGAGGAGGAGTATTTCGTCAAACTTCATTTTTCCAAAAACTGCAAAAAATGAACTCTCATTCCAAGAAGTGATGTGTTATCTCCTTATGTTTTAGTGGCAGACGATACGTTTCCCTTACAGTTACACATTATGAAACCTTATTCAGGACATCAGGAAAAAGGTTCTATAAAAAAGAATATACAATTACAGACAAGCACGTGCAAGAAGAGTGATTGAAAACACTTTTGGATTGTTAGCATCAGTGTTTCGTGTTTTTCGAAAACCTTTAATGCTAAATGTTAAAAATGCAGTGACTTTAACATCTGCGTGTATATATCTACACAACTTTTTAAGGAAAAGCACTAGATCAAGACCTCTTTATGCACCTTATGGAACCTTAGACATTGATACACAGGATGGGAGTGTTATTTCAGGATCATGGAGGGCAGTAGTTCAAGATGACACGGGCATGGTGAATTTACAACGCAAACCACGGAAGTCAAATGAGGAAGCTAAAGCCGTTAGAGATGAATTCGCAAGATACTTCATGTCACAAGAAGGAAAGATGTCTTGGCAAGATAATTACTGAGACGTGTATATAAAGACACTCTGTTCCTAATCCTAAATTTAATTAACTTACCTCAGAGTTCTCTGCTGTTTAAAATGTTTCTCTTGGGATGTCAACATCTAAAAAAATGTCAGGAGATTGTACGCAAACCATTTCTCTTTTTTCGGAGATGAGCCACTCTTCGGTTTAGTGATTCTGTTATGTTCCCAATGAAAAGCAGATCTCAAATTTTTTTACTTTCTTTTTTCAATCAGTAACTGAACAGTCGTACTTGATAGCTAGTTGTTTTAATGTGTTACATTTTATATTTCTATCTTTATAAAACGCACTTCTGTTGTCCCATAGCTCTGTTGTATTATGGTAGTCTTCAATAAATAATGTAGTTTTTTTTTATTACTCCACTCCATGTCGGCCCGTCTACTGCCGCACTCATCCACCTCTGTCTGGATAATGGCAACAGCGTGCGACACACTGTATTTTTGTAGCACAGTGTGGCATTCGTCTAGCGACACTTCGCAACAAGTAGTATGCGTCAGTGCTGCATGCTACATGTCGCAGCGTGTTGCCTGACTTGAAATACACCGTGCTACATGCGACAGTGCCGCATGCCACATGTCGCCTCAGTGGAAACGCGCCTTTAAACATACACGATTGCAATCTGAGCTGGAGACCTGCAGTTCTTGCCAGAGTTGGGCAGATTCAAAAATGCGATATCTTCAAGAAATCAAGAATCTTTATTGTTGTCCCACTTAAAAGTATTAACAATGTCAGAGCTGGTATGAGTTAGGCCACATCAATTGTCACATTTCTTATAACTAATTAAAATTCCTTAAAACCAGTTTAAAATTCAACATTTACAACTAATTAAAATTCCTTAAAACTAGTTTAAAATTCAACATTCAATGTTATTAAAATCACTTAAATAAACTTCCTCAATTGAATAAAAGGCTTTCACTTTTAGCCACTTAATTAACATATTCTTAAAGTTCTTAGTGCTCATTGTTTTGGCGTTGAGAGGTAACTTATTAAATAGTTTTGTACCAATGTAGATATAGCTATGTTGGGATTTGCTCAGCCTAGTATATTTCACATCAATTAAGTTTACAGATCTGGTATTATAAGAATGTACAGAGTTTCTTAGGCCAAACGAAGTCAGATTTTCTTTGATAAAAAACCAGGCTTTGCAAAATGTAAATACTTGGCAGCGTTAGTATGCCTAGCTCTATAAAAAAAGGTTTACAAGAATCTGTTTCACTTATGTTCACAAGGCATCGAATAGCTTTTTTTTGACATTTAAATACTTCCTTTGCACCAGCAGAGTTGCCCCAAAGAATAGTGCCATACAAAAGGTGAGAGTGAAAAAGTGAAAAGTAGGCATTGATAAGTATACTAGGACTTGTACATAACTTGAGTTTCTTTAAACAAAAGATAACTCTAGAAAGGCGAGAGCAGAGTGAGTTGGTATGAACACCCCAAGTAAGGCTAGAATCTAGATTAATTCCTAGAAGTTTCACAGATTTATTTTCAGAGCCTTTAGGTCCACTACTTAAACTAAATACAACGTTTTCTGTTTTTTCTTGGTTAACCTTTAATTTGTTTGCATGAAACCATATGTGGGATCTTTCTTTCATGTAATTCAAAATTATATTATTCAGGTTACGATCTTTACCTGATGTTAACTAGAGGTGGGTCCAAGTAAACTGTAATCGCTCCTTTGTAACTGGTACTCGCCTCTCAAAAAGTAATCGATTACTCTAGGCGTCGAGTACCAGGTACAAAGTAATCACTTCCTCACCGAACGCGGCTACGCGGCTACTGTCTAGCAGTAACAGTTACGTGTAACAGTTTTCGTGATGAGCCCCTCCCTACTACTGCAAATCTAAGCGATTACTTGGCATAGTACTTGTATTAGTAATCGAGCTGAACTAAAATTCAATGGTACTACTGAGTAAATTGCATAGCAAGCATTGAGTACAACATATTTGATAGCCTCTACTTTTTTGTACTCAATTATACGAGAATCAGTATTTAAAATAATTCATTTGAGTTACCGTATCTTATTATCTAAATATTAAAACAAAAATATAATCAAGACAGAATTAAATGTTTAAAGTCAGGCATTAAAAATAGTACTGGTTTATCATATTACTGAACTTACTGAATGGCAAACAAAAAATGTGTGAGTTTTCCATTTGCTACTTACAGTAGTTAAAACGTTATGGTTAAAAAAATTGTGACTCAGAAATATTCAGATTAAAGTCAGGTTCATAAAAAAAACTCAGAAATTCCAATTAGGGTTTTCAGCTGTTGTTTATTTCGTATTTACGAGAGTAACAAGTATATTTTAAATAATATACCAACAATCTTAAACAAACCATCTATTTAATCTTTTTATGATTGCTAACATCACAAAAGTCTTTGGGATTCCTTTATGTGCAAATAACCTAAATGAAAAAAACATATTGCAGATAACTGTAACTAACTATATACAAACCATATATAAAGAAAAATCATTTCCGAGAATCAATATTTCTTGTATCGAATAACATTATAAAAAACACATCTAAATTAAGAAAAAATAACATGTATCAGTCTGTTTTGTTTGAGGTAAACTTATACTTAGGCATTAAATACGAAATAGGAACAAATTAACAGAAATGACATAATTATAATAAGATAGTACTTCATAACATCATAATAGAAAAAATATCAAAAGATCAACTAGAGTCATTAATATTAATTATGTAGGTGTAATTACATACAAAACAATGAGTTTCGAAGAACTGTAGGCCTACCCTCGATTCACCAGAGTTGCAGTTTTAAAAGTCTTGGTCTACTTTAGGTTTGTGTTTAAAAACATCAGTTCATTTACTTTTTTTGTTGTTAAACGGGTTCTTCTGTCACTTATAAAATAACCAGCTTTAGAGAACATCCTCTCACAAGGGACGGATGTTGCGACAATGCCACAGCTCCGAATAAATACTGTGGCTAGATGGGGATAAATGTTTTTGTGGCATTTCCACCACTCCAGTGGATCCTTTTTCCTAGATATTGGACTGTCATCCATGTATTTTTGTATCTGTAACAATTTAGAATAAAATTTGTAGGTTTAAAAAAAGTTAAAAACTGTAGGGTTTATTTTAAAAACATTTTTTTCAATGAATTTAATGGTTAGGTTAGCTTGGAATGCAAAAAGTAAACAAAATGTACGTTGTGTCGTTCAACCTAAAATGAACAAAGGGGGTTACAAATGTAACTTTTGTAATTTTTGAAAATATAAAAAAGTAATAATTAATTACCTCTTGGATTGCCATTGAAGTGGGATTGGATTTCGGTTTCACTTTAGCAATTATTTCCTCAACATCATCCCAAACTGAAATCTTTTTCTCGGTAGATTCTGTTTCTTGGTCTGGTTCAACTTCATTATCACTGAGGTCCTCAGGATTTTGTTCATTTCTTTTTTGATTTATGACTCCAACTAATAAATCACACAGGTCTTTCTTGATTTCAATGGTTGTAGATTCTTCTAGAAACATGTGATGTTTATAGCGGGGATCGAGGAATGTGCAAAGTCTTAAGGTTTTACTTTTTTCCAAGTTCGGAAATCTGTCATCACAGCTTTTGAGCATGGAATTAAGCACGTCTTTTCACACACTTTCTTTAGTAACATTAACAGAAATTTTCTTAAGAGCAGACTTCAAACCCCTTGTTATTGGGATTACTTTACTGGCGTTCAAATATTTTTCGCTACTCATCTCTTTGGTAACTTCTTCACATGGGCGTAGGACGTCACACAACTGCTTACAAATTTCCCACTCATCCGAACTTAATGGGGTCAAATCGGTATCCAGGATTGCTAGGGAATATTTTATAGCCTCTTCCAAATCTACGAACCTTTGTAACATGTAGAACGTAGAGTTCCATCTTGTAGCAATATCCTGCAAGATCCTTTTAGGCTGTTTGGCTCCCTGCAACTCCTGATACTTAATCAGTTTTTTGTGATGCTTTGTTACTACGTTTAAAGTGGGAGACTATAGTTTTGACTTTTTTTATCAGGTCTTCAACAGGATGTAATGATTGTTGGACAAGTAAATTTAACTTATGAGCGTAACAGCCATAGTGTTTCATCTTCAACACTTTTGTTACTGCACTAGTAATGTTTGAACAATTATCTGAAACTATCATGGATACTTTATTTTTTATATCCCACTCATTTATAGCTGAAAAAAATTTCGTCTGCTAAGTTTTTAGCAGTATGGGTTTCTTCGAAAACTGAGCATTGAAAAAAGTACTGTTTTCATTGAAAAATCTTCAGTTATGTAGTGGCCTGTGATGCCCATATAACTGTCGTTTTTTACTTTGATGTCCATATGTCTGTTGTAAGACAAACACTTGTTGCTTCCTTCTCTAAAGTATGTTTAAGTGTAGTGCGGGTTTCTTCAAAAATAGCTGGCATCATTGAGTTAGAAAAATATTTTCTACCAGGTATTTTATAGGAAGGACAGCAAGTTTCCATGAGATTTTTAAAGCCTCTGTCCTCTACCATTGAAAATGGCTGAAAATCCCAAGCAAATAATTTTTAATATGGCCAAGTCAATTTTATTTTTATCCGATGGTGTGATTTTTTTAGGCACAAATGACGTAATTGGTGTTTGTTTTTTCTTTGATGGTAACGTGTACAAAGGGGACTGTTACATCTGTGGTAGTCTTACTTGTTTATTGTACTCGTACTCGGAAACATCACTGAAGGCAACAGTCTAGCTGTGTCGGGAAGCTCTACTGGCTGAGATTGTGAAAAAACTCGATAAACTATAGGTGTCTCTTCAGTAATAACGTTAGTTCTGTCTTCATTACTGGTAGCTGGTAACTCTACTGTTGCGGCAGGCAATGAAACTGTTGGATGCTTCCTTCCCATATGTTTTTTTAAATTAGAAATAGAACCAGTAAAAGAAAATTTCCTTTTACAAAGCTTACAAATTGCTTGATTTGTACCTACTGGATCAAAAAAGTTCCAAATCTCACTCGTCTTCTTACGTTTTGCTGCTGGAGGCTCCATTTAATTTCAAACAACACTTTATTACACAATGAAATAACCATGCAACTAACTAACACTTTATAAACATTGCACAACACACAATATGTTTTACAATCTAAGCTTACTACACGTTTACCACAAGAGAGCCAAGAAGTATACTTATATTGACGACGAAATGAAAATATAATGGAACTTTATGGAACGGGAATTCGTTTAGTTCCCCCTCCTAAGGGGCGCGGGATAAACCGAGTAACCGACCAATCTGGTTGCTGCGCTGATGACTAAGACATATTCCTGGAAACCCCAACCAACCTCCTCCCCCCATCCTTTGTAACCTGCTGCTGAAACTGAAATAGGGGTCAATGCACCAAATGACGAATGCAGACTGAGTCATGGGTGGAAACGTGAGTACAGGATGTAATCGTATTCGTTGGAACAGGCGGACAAAAAACGGATTCCTGGTTCCCCAGTCTACGATAGCAGTTGTGTCCGCAAGAGTAATCGCGATTACAAAGTAATCACTAAAAGTAACTGGTACCAAGCTGTACCAGTAAATCGTTGTAATCGGTACGGCAAAGTAATCGTTTAGCGCATCTCTAATGTTAACAGAGTTGTGTCGTCTGCATAGAGTATGGTTTTGTTAGGCACAAAGGCAGGCAAGTCATTTACAAAAACAGTAAACAAGAAGGGGCCCAGGACGGAGCCCTGAGGCACTCCACAAGTAACATGCTTAAGACTAGACAGGTCTGCGCCCACCCTCACATACTGCAAACGATCAGTCAGGTAAGAAATGAACAGAGACAGTTCCTTGTGCTCAACACCATAGTAACTTAGCTTTTCTATGAGTTCATTATGAGGTACCATATCGAATGCTTTACTTAAGTCTAAAAGTAGTGCACAGGCTTCTTCCTTGTTTTCAAAACTTTCTAATACATGAGATACAACATTTTCCACTGCCTTAACAGTTGTCAAGTTATTCCTGAATCCGTACTGAGCAGGTGTAAACAAGTGGTTATGCTCAAAAAAATTCACAATTTGCTTTTTCATAATACTTTCAATTATTTTAGATATAACAGCCACAAGGGCGATTGGACGATAATTGCTTATATTTGACCTATCTCCTTTCTTGTGGATAGGAACAGTGACAGTAACTTTTAGACATTGAGGGTAAATGCCCATGCTAAGAATAAAATTAATTAAATACGCTAATGGACAGGATATGTTTTCAATAATTTTTTTTAGCACAAAATTCGAGAGGCCAAAGACGTCCTCAGATTTAGAATTGCTTAGCTTATTTACAGTATTACACACGTCAGCAATGCTCACTTCAGACCAAGTGAAAGAGGGTGAATTGGGTGATTTAATACCCGATGATTTCAATACATCTATAGGTCAAGCAGTGCTTACACTATCACTATTTCTATTTACAATATCATTAATATTTACAAAGAAGTCATTAAACTCACCAGCTGTAATAGGTGTATCATGGTTTAGACCTTTTTTGTTTAAGCGGCCAGTAACAGAGTTAATAACCGCCCATGCAGCTTTACAGTGATTATTGGATTCCATTATATACTTATCATTTGCCATTCTTTTTGCATTGTCTATTTGCTCTCTGTAATATTTCTTCAAATTTCTGTGGATACACACTAGGCTAGGATTAGACTTACTTCTTTCGTAGCATATATCTAGGAGTAGCCTAACTTTAGCAAGGTAAGGAGTATACCAATTTTTGTTTACCGTGTTACGGCTTTCATTGCTATTCTGTTTGATAGTTTTTGTTTTTAAAGGACAACATTCATTGAAATTGTCAGTTAAAATTTGCATAAAAGACTGGAAAGCTTCGTCAACTTTACTTGCCAGTAAAAATACATTTAACCAGTTAATCTGACTTAAACCTACATTTAAGCCTATTAATACAATTTTCATTCAATAGTCTGTAAGTTATAGTTCTCGGTGTGCAGTCTGCAACTGATGGGAACACTTTACTTTTCTTAGTTAGGCCAAGGAAGCTCATTTTCAGAAGAAGTCCACTGTGGTCGGAGAGATGAGGGGGTGTTGTTTCACAGATAAAAGTTGTAGGCTGCAGGTTGGAAATAAAGTTATCCAAACAGGAAGAGTTACGGGTTGGTAGAGTTCAGACAAAAACAGTCATAGGACTTTAGCATGTTTAAAAAATTTTTAACTTGACTGTCATTGTTTCTTGGATCTAGGTTCATGTCAGTAGCGATTAAAATTTTAAAGTTTCTATATTTTACCATGTTGTCAAGAGTGTCAAAGAGTTTGGACATCTTTGCGGTGAAAATTTCTACAGAGGAATCCGGAGTACGGTATACAGACACAACTAATAAGTTAATTGAAGTGAAAGCGATCACAGCTGCCTCAAACTGCTTCAGTTCGCACAAAGAGACAATGTTCACAACCTCACAACAACTTTGAAGATAGTCTCTCACAAATATAGCCACACCCCCATAGGACACATTTCTACAGTAGCTTGCAGCCAATATGTAGCATACTGGTGAGTATGTGTGCAACTCATCATGAGTACACCAATGTTCATTAATGCACAGTACATCGCACTTGACATCATTCAGAAAAACTTCCAGAGCATTTACTTTATTTTTTATTGATTGAATATTAAGATGTGCAACTATCAATTCAGAGTTTTCTTCGACAGAGTTGCACATGCCAGGCCCAAGCCTACACTGAGTCCCACTTTTATCTATACTCAAGTCTAACAATTTAGAGTGTTCTTTGACGGAGTTACACAAACTAGACATAGGCCTACTCTGAGTCCCACTTGTTTTTTTCAACCACCCCATCTTTATCAGGGGTGGTTGAAAATTGATGTAATCTTTTGGCCAATAAAGGAACCAAATATTTTTTTTGTATTTTTTACTATTTGCAGCACTTATTATAGTGAACATTGTTTAGAGTTGTTCCTTATCCGAGAGTCAGTTTCACTGTAACTGCTATGTTGTATATCTCAATATAATTTTCTTGAATCATTACTGAATTTTGTGGGGTCTAAAATCAAAACACAGAAAAAGTCTATATTCTGATAATACCACAGGAAACTACTTGAGGGTGAAATCTTGTGTTTGAGAACGGAATATAGTAGTAAAATCTGAACATGTTTACAATAAAAATATTTAACTTTATCAAAGTGATCACCGAAATTTAAGGGTTTAAGGTAATTTTCAGGCATTGGTAGTTTTTAAATAATTTGTATAGTTTTCATCTAGGCTAAGAAAATCAGTTTGGCTACTATTGGATGAATCCAAAATGCATACACTTCTACGATAAAGTGAACACTCATATGAATACTTTCTATGTTTTCCTTTCTTTTCTATTGCTTTCTATCTATTCAATATATAACTACTGTACGCCTGAAGAAGACCGAGTAACCAATCCCCTAGATTAAGATGAAACCACTAACTGTTTTGAGAGTGCAACCTCCTACTCTGAGAAAATTACTTAGTGGCATTTAACTTAACACAGACGGAGCATTGCCGTACATTGGACCGAAAATAGGACCCTGTCAATATCTAAGTGGATTAAGTTGTTATCTAGTTAAAACAAAAGTAACAAATGTTATGAGGTCGCACAATTTAGTCTCGTGCAGATTTTGTTATAGTTGAGTTATACTTTACTACAATCTAAACTTTACAGTTCACTCTTCATCGAAGCATTGCTATCACAGTTGAATATTTGAAATATTTTGATCTAGCTGTGTAGATCCATTTTCAGTGAACAGATGTTAATCTTGAACTGCCGATAATACGCATCAGTCTGTAGAGGTAAGTTGAAAGGAGCAGAGCTATATGGTGATTGGCTGAAGCTTAACCAAAGACTAATCGTGATTAATATGATGTTTTTATCACAGGCTATATTTTCAAGTACTTTTAAAGATTTTGGTTGATTTTATATAATTGCATGTTTTTTTAATTGGCTATTCATACTGAGGCTTATTTAATTAGGCTATTATAATAGCTTAGACATCGTAGTGTAGTACTCCTTAAAAAAGGAAGAGGAGAGAGCTCAAGATAACCATTGGCAGACTCTTACCAGATTTAATGTCGGAAATATGATTTGTGATCAATAGGTTTGGATTGTTGTCTCTGCATACACAAATATAATGCTGAAAACTATATTTTTTTGTTTATATAGCATCGATATTGCTCAGCCCAGAGCAATAATCATATTTAGATTAGTATGTGCGCGAGCGCGTGCGTGCGTGTATGTGTGTGATCTAATGTATAAAATAGTGTATAAAACTACACTGAGAAAACTTTTATAAGCGGCCCAATTATCTAATATCCATCAATAATGGTAGGTCCATCAATAATGATATGTTCTTATAGTTCACAAATTTATATTTTCCTATACCATTTACATGCCACTCTGGTTTAAAACCTGTTTCGTTTTTCCAAATAGCCGGGTTCTATACACGAAGCCATAAGGTACACTGTTTATTAGCACTTCGGTACTAATTTATTAGACGGTGTTCAACATAGTATAATGTTGAAAAAATTCTGCCAGTAATTTGTCATGTGTATTAAAATATTAAGGTAGGTTATTTTATGATATTCTGGGCATTCTTAGCCATATGCTCATTGTATGTTATTCTTTCCGCAACAGTATCGTGCCTCATATTTAGTGCTAAATGTGTGCTTAATGTTTTCTGTTTATAAAGCTAAGAAAGTGGTATTTTTAAGGGCGTTCAGAGATATTCATTCATAAGAAAATTAATTTTTGTATAAATAGAAACTCCCTTCAGTCTTCTTTCATATACATACTATAAAAACTTCATATCCTTATCTTCAGCTGGTGTTCTGTTGCATTACAGAATGGAAAGACTAAACGTTTTAAAAATTGTCTTGTCTCCAATAAGATACAGTAGATTTAATACCCGTGACTAAAAAGGCTCTTGAAAATTAAAAGAATTTTAACTCAACCCAACAACAATTGCACCACATAAATCAACATCACGTAATGGTGTATGTGCCGTAAAATATTACACATTACCATTGAAAAGCTAAATAACTATTCTTATAATTTGTACTGGTTAAGAACGGTATTAATTACAGTTAATTTAATTATTTCTGTCTTTCATAAGTAAAATGCGGAAATAATGAGCATATATTTAGATATATATTTCAATGGATATTAATTAAATTACTATATTAAACCCTGGACCGATAATTAATTTAACTTCTGATATATATACACACATGCCGAAAACGAATTAGGTAGTAAGGATTTATTTTTCCTGAGTTGGCTACTCTTGGCCAATGGTTTTGTATTGTTTGTTTACTACTGATATTCTATGTCAGCTGGTGACAGATACAAGAGTTTGAAAATTTAAGTTGAGTTGTTTAGGTTAGATTTTTGTTTTGTTTTTAATATTTGGTGGTGTCTAATTGATATGTATTTTTCTATCGTCGTGAATTGTATTGTGGTTGAATATAAATATGTGAAATAAAATTACTTTGTGACATGCTCTTTTATTCAATAAACTGTCGCAATAACAATGATTGGAACAGGTAAGCTTTTATTAAATTTTCTTTCAACAGTTTTTTTTTCAAGTCGTTTAACTCACATTTTTATTGTTAACAGCTGTATTATATTCGCTTTCCCTAGTCCCAGATAATAGCTAGAGATTGTTTGACTTAACATGATCAGTGCATTTTCATTGACAATTTTGGTAAATAGATCTATTGGGTGTATTGGTCACTCACTTAAACAATCTAAAACTACTTTTAAAATACTCCTGGTTATGATAATTGTCATTATTACTACGAATTTTAGTGAGGAAAAGGGGAAGACTACTGAGAGGTCTACACTTGCTATTCAATTGTTATTATTAAGTGATTTGATTATTTATCTTGGATATTAGGCTATGTAATAATAATACTCTGCTGTACAATATATCTCAAAGATGGTCTGCTATATAGTCTGCCGGTAGGTATTCTACTCAACATTTATGATTGCTCGCCGAGGACTTTCAGTCATTTTTGAATTCCCAAAAATGATTTACTTCTTGTTGTTTATTTTTACATTATACATTATTATAATTTATTAATAAGCTCAAGTCATATTTTAAGTTAGATAAATTGTAATATCGAATTAGTCATTTGATAAAAAACAACTGAAACATTCTATAACAACTGAATAATGAGTGTAGGCTGCAACTAGGCCGAGGGTAGGGATAACTAATGAATTCATGTACTACCAGAGTGCCAAATGTCGTACCTGAGGTTTTACTGCCCTATTTGAGGACCAACTAGACTACCCAAGAATATTATTTATTTATTTATCAACGGTACAACCATTTTACAACAATATAGGCTATATAATAAACAATAAACATACAAAATACAACATGGATAGTACAATTCTCCTATTAGACCCTCCGTTTCCGGAACATCCTGTAAATTGTAACTTCAAAATTAATTTTATCAGTTAGCCAGTAGCTTATTTAGTGGGTTTACAAATTGCTTTGACGGTTCTAGTTCATGCTGCTCTCCTTATATAAGTAGTGGATGGATGGTCTGGAACACCCACTATATTACCCAGTGCGAATACAGGCTATTTCACTCTTATGGTCTCTCTTAATTCCCTTTATAACAGGAAAGCAAGATAAATATCCTGATATTTACACAATGGTCAGAAATGCTGAGATAAGCTGGAAACATTGGCATTGGAGTATTGGAGGTGCTTAAATGTATGCGGGTTCGCATACTGGATTGTATACAATAGAATTAATATGTACCAAATACACCATTTTATCTATATAGTTGAAGCAGGTACATGTATAAATACTGTTAAGGGAAAATTTCTAGGGAACATATAAACTCTAAGATCACTTTTGAAACAAAACTTTGTAACATTTAAAGTTATTGGGTGTGCTCAGATGTAACAGAATGTTCGTTCACATTCTCAGTGTATGTGTAAAATCTTTTTATTGAAACTCTATGGAACAAATGTTCGAGATCTGTTTGGTGAAATTTAATGTTAAGATTTTCTGAAGGTAGCACATTGGAATCAATAGGGTTGAGATGATGCAATTGCCTTTTTGTGGGGATATTAAAAAAAAACATTTAAATCATAGCTTCTGGCATTTCTTTCCTGAAGACAAAAAAGATAGAATTTGTTTATCAATCCATGAGGAATTACAGGTGCTTAAAGTAAGAAATTTGAGAAATTGTAACCAAACACAAATAAAAACAATTGGGTATGTAATTTTTACAGTTGGTGAATTATAGCTACAGGCAGTGACACGTTGTTTAATGATTTATGAATTTTAAAAAATATCAAAATTAAATATTTTCAAATAAAATATGAATACAAAAAATGTTATACCCATTGATAAAACACACACTACATACATGTCACTTCATCTAGTCATCTTTTATGTATATGGGGTATAGTCAAAAGTAACAGAAATTTTCAATCTTTGAAAAAAATATTTATTTATTAGTCTACATTTATGTTGTGATCTTCAAAATAACACTCATTAGATATTATGCACTTGTGCAGGACTTCTTCCAATCACTGAAACACTTCTGAAACTCAATCTTTAGCCTTTAGCTCTTTCAGCAGTGCACTTTTAATGTGAGCTATGCTTGTTTTTACCTCCTCGCCTCCTAAATTCTTGGCCCTTTAATGTGTTTTTTATGTCAGGAAATATAAAAAGTACACTGCCATGTCTGGAGAATATGGAGGCTGAGGTAACGTTTCAGTACTGTTTTTGGCCAAAATTGCACAAACAAGCAATGAAGTATGAACAGGTGCATTGTCATGGTGTAAAGACCATGAATCGTTTTTCCACAAATTCGGGTGTTTTATCCAGATTGCTTCACACAAACAGTATGGAACTTGCAGGTAGTACCCCTTATTTTCTGTTTGACCTTGTGGCAAGAATTCATGATGCACTGTGCCATTAAAATCAAAGAACACATTAGGCATGGAATGAACACACCGAAGAACCTTCACGTTCAACTGCACTTGCGAGCCTTTTTGGGTCTTGGTGATCCAGAATGCCTCCACTGGTGTGACTGAGTCTTAGTTTCGACATCATATCTGTAAACCCATCATTTTTCACCTATTACGTGTTTAGTCATTCTGCATCGTCATTCAATAAAATATGATTAAATATTGCAGAAAAATTCATACAATTTCAGAGGTACTTATAAAAAACAGTTTCACTCTCCAACTTCAGAACCTATTCTTTGAAAGATTTTTTCAAAATTAAATTACGTGCAAAGCCGCATGTATTTGCAAGTTATTTGTATCACTGTCAGACAATTTGATGGAAACCCTGGAGCTACTCTCAGGGTTTGTAAATGGTTAGCAGACATTGATTCAAGAACTAACCTGATGAACAAGTTCTTTCTCATAAAAAATTTCTCTATAGATTTGTGTGGATCTTGGACTATAATAATTGATTATACAGCCAACTTTTACTTCAAGGTTGAAGAATTTTTTACCTTCAGAAATGATGAATATTAATTAATTGGTTTTATTAATATAGATTACAGTATGAACATTAGCCCTTGTACTTGGTATGGATTGTTTGTATAATACTTACTGCCGTGGCTCTTGGTACCCAAGGTGGTACTTTGCCTCGCCAACACACTGCCTCCAGATCTCTCTATCCATTGCCTCTTCTTCCCTTCTTCCCAGTTTTTCTTATGTCTCTTCTGATCTGGTCTCGCCATCTCAACTTGGGCTTTCCTGGTGGTCTTCTGCCCTCCGGATTGTTTACAAGGACGTTCTTGACTAAGGAGTTGTCCTCCTTCCTTAGTAAATGGCCAGCCCATCTCATTCTCCTACTTCTCACCTCGGCCACTATGTCTGGGTCCATATATAGTTGCCTCAACTCCACATTATGCTTTATCCCCCACTCTCCATCTTCAAGGGTTGGCCCATAGATTTTTCTCAATAATTTGTTCTCAAATACTATTAAACGTTTTTCTGTTTTTTTACTTAACACCCAGTTTTCTGAGCCATATAACAGAACTGGTCTTATAATGGTTTTATATATACGTACGGAGTTTGGTCTTGTGTGATAGTAGTCGAGAGCTTAATAGCTTGTGGCATGCTGATAAACTTCTGTGTGCTGCATTTATCCTTTGTTGTATTTCCATGTCTTCTTCATTATTATTCGTCAGCATTACTCCCAAATAAGTGAAGTTGTTTACTTTTTCAAATTTGTGCCCTTCTATTTCTATATTATTTTCATTGTTTATTTGGGTTGTTCTCCCACACTCCATTATTTTGGTTTTCTCTTCATTTATGCTTAAACCAACTTTTTGTGTATGGTTTAGGAGTTTTGCGACCAGCACTTCCAGCTCTTCTTTACTCTTCGCTATTATTGCAACATCATCCGCAAATGCAAGAACATTTATTTTGGTCCCTATTGTAATTCCAGCTTCTGTTTGTCTTACTTCTTGTAATGCTTCCTCTAAAGCTAAATTAAATAGCAATGGGGACAATCCATCCCCCTGTCTTACGCCTGTGCTTACATCAGACTTTTCCGAGATTTCCCCATTTATCTTAACCTTGCATCTAGATCCTGATATGCATGATTTTGACAAGTTTATTAATTTGTTGGGTATTCCATACTTTTCCATAATCTTCCAGAGTCTTCTTCTACTAATCGAGTCATATGCTTTGGAGAAATCAATAAAAAGACATAGAAAGGATTTATTGAATTCATGGTATTTGGCAATTGCCTCCTTCAGTATGAATATCTGATCGGTAGTTGATCTACCTCTAGTAAAGCCTGCTTGGTGGTCACCTATTATATTGGATGTATACTCCTCTAATCTTTTTTGTAAAATCTTTGATAGCACTTTGTAGGTACAGTTTAGGAGAGAAATTCCTCTGTAGTTGGTGCACTCTTTTTTGTCACCTTTCTTATGGACAGGGATGACTATCGCTTCCTTCCATTCATTTGGAATCACTTCTTTTTCCCAAATATTCAGAATCAATTTGTGAATCTCCTTCGCTAGTCTTGCCCCTGCTGCTTTAATCAATTCTGATGATACTGAATCCTCTCCTGGAGCTTTATTGTTTTTTAATTCCTTGATTGCATTTTCTACTTCTTGTAGTGTTGGATCTGGGACCATTGGTTCCATTGTTTGTATAATGTCTCATTTAATGAAAGGTAATACATAAATCATGGCAGAGAGAAATGTAGATATGGGGGTGAAACCATCACCAAAGACACCTAGTTTTTACATAATATAAAACAAAACTCATCAACAATGACAGGCATTATAAGATATTCATAGGCAGTGACCACTATGCCCTGACCAGAAGGGACTGTAAAGTTCTATATTCAATTATCCCTTTGCTGACCAGGGATTTCTTGCCACAGTTTGAATCTTATGGTCTTCCTTTTCAATATGATTTTATTTATATTTAATTTAGTATATATTTTATTTTTAATATTTAATATTATATCATTACTATTATAATCAATATTAATATAATAAAATAAATAAATAAATATAAAAATTAATAATAAATCAAATACGTATTAAAAAACAAAGAAATAAATTATTATTATTTTATATTCATATTTTGAATTGTATTTTTTAAGAAAAATAATTTTAAAAGTTTACAATCATTAAAATTAGTAGCTTATAAACAGAATGTGCAAAAGTTGACTAAAATTGACCCATCTGAAATGTCAGTATAGGCACAAATTTATTATTGAACCTCTTGTTTCAGAAAGATGGCATTTCAAATCAAATCAGTCTATTTATAAATAAATAAAGAGTTACACAGGTATTATACTCGAAATTGGGGAGACGTATTAATTGTGTTCAGTATGGAAATAAAATTTAAAAACATCTTTTTTGTAAGTTATAATAATAAACTTGATGAATAGATAGGTAACAATATGAATTAAAAATTGGGAATTATAAACAATGAGCGGGTTATAGAATTTTTTGAATTGAATAAGTAGAATAGTAGTTTTAATTGAAATCTATGTCCATGACTGTTTATAGGTTAACTAGGTTTTTTCTAGAGGCAATTATACCCGCTATCAAAATACATGTCAAAGGAACATTCTTGTTACACACATGTGTGTTGTTTACATACAGATTAAAAAAGTCTCCAATTGATCGAAAATTTACAGTTGAATAAAATTTATTTATAAATTGTGATCTCAAAATTGCAAAGAGAATTTTTAATTGTTTACAAACAAAAGTTAAATGTAGAATTAATATTCGAATTAAATTAATTAATTTAAATTGCAGCATAATATTATATAGAGGAAAGTGCCCAAATTCGGACCCCCATTTTGTTTTTAGATTATAAAATATATAAATTATTGAAAAAACCTGTTTTAAAACTATGTAATATTTACTTTACTATGTCGTGTACTATTTGTAATTTATTTATGCCAAAAATATATATAAGTTACAGGAGTAAATACAAAAATTTGTAAACCTTACACTTCAGTGAATTTCAAAAAGGTTGCCTAAACTGGACCCCTGGGTAAAATGACAAAAAAACTTAATTTACTGAACTAGGAAAGGGAATAAAACTGAAAATCAATTGCAAAACGGTTTGACAGAAAAGTTTTTTTATTTGAACATTTTTTTAACGTAGAAAATTGAAAATGTGAAAATTCAAGGTTGGGAAAATGTACATTGGGTTCAGTGAATAGGTTGTAGATTATTAAAGGCAAAAATCACAGATATAAATGTCCTTATCAGCTCCTGCGCAATCTACATGGGCCCACATAGAACACATGATACACATTACCCAGAGTTCTCCTTTATTGTCCTCTGAAAACTTTCTGTCGCAAAACATACAAGCCGCGTCGTCTTCTTTGGCTGGAATTACACCAGGAGGTACCTCGAGTTCTGAATTTCCGGATGAGACACTCTCATCTGCTTCACTGCCGGATACTTTTTCATCCCGTTCATCAAAAGAAAGACGTTTCTTAACCAGTTGTTTTCCTTTCTTCCGGTTCCCCCGACATCCTCCAGTAATACGGTTCTTTGCCTTTTGCTGTGCTTCCTTCTCTTCTTTAGCTTTTTTGGCCTCCTCTAATTGAGTTTTATAAGGAGTAGAAGTAATGACTGTAGACTTGCAGGCTTTTCGTCCTCTATTTGACGTTCTTTTCTTGACTTGTGGAAGTGGGGTTATGTCAAATGGGCTGATCTGACAAGATGTGGCAGGGCTCATCTCGAGTTCTTCATCCGGCAAAGGAAGATAACCAACTACTGAACTTGTTGATGCTGATGGCCTATTTAAATCGATCTCTTGAAAACCACCTTGTTCATTCGAAGTACTTTGGTTCTGATTTATTGGTGGGCTTAGGTTTGTGCCTTTAGGTTTATTTTTCTTCAATACAGCTTCATAAAAAGAGGAATCTCTTTGTTTGTTAGCTTCTTCTATGTATTCAGCGTCCGAGAATATTGTTTTGTTCAATGGCCATATCCCAGTTACTTTAAAACCATTGATCGCTACTTCAGCTCTCTGACATTTGATGTAAGCTTTACCAAATAACTCCATCACATCAAACGCGGTGACAGGACGTTGGTTAATTCTGAGCCACTGTCTTATTTCATCACTGTAATGGATTTTCAGAGGACCCATGAAGGTCTTGTCCAACGGCTGGAGTTTATGAGAGCAGTGGGGAGGCAGAGAAAGAATGGTCACATGATTTTCTTTTGCCAGGTCAATTAAATCTATGTTTTGGGTGTGGCTAAAGTGCCCATCCAGCAACAAGAGCACAGGTTTTTTCTTTGGTGGGATTGGAGAACTTAATGAAATGTCGAAACCACTCTGTGAAAGAATTTGTCTGAATCCATCCTGAAGGATGTGTGGAAAAGATAGTTCCAGCTGGAGCTCCTTTTGTAAGTTGTTCACTCATGTTTTTTCTAGGGAAAACTACCAACGGGGGCACAAAAGAACCACTAGCACTCATGCAAGCTACAACAGTGATTAGGGCTCCACGCTCTCCTGAAGTCAAGGAAGCAACCTGTTTTTTTCCCCCTTAGACCTACAACCTTTGCTACTTTTGATTGAACAACGGTTATTCCGCTCTCGTCAACATTATAAATTCTATCAGGAGTAAATTTTTCCTTCTCATAAACTTCATCCAAAAGGCCAAAAAACATCTCAACATTTTCCTTGCTAAACCCAAGAGCCCTGCTATAAGAAGTCCCAGTTGGCTTTCTTTCTGATAACTTAGACTTGTGCCTTTGTAAGAAAAGACGTACCCATTTTTTCCCTGCAATTTCATTTTTGAAAGGGTGTGCGATTTGATTTCTTTCTGCCAATTGGACAGCGATTCTTCGGAGATCAGCACGAGTAAGACCAAAAAATGATGCCTCCATCGCAAGACAGTAAGTAACTAGCTCCTCTTCAATATCTTTACTCAAAACAGTTGGCCTACCCCTCTTTACTTTTACTGCCTCTTCAGATGTGCCGTACTTAACATTAGATAATCTTATAAGAGTAGTTTTGGGCACATTGAAGTGTTTACTAGCCTTTTTCCATCCCATATTTTTTTTACGAACTGCGTCTATTGCTTTTATCATGTCAGATTCATTCCATTTTCGCTGGGCTATTTTCCCCATTCTTCTTTTTAATCTGAAAACAATACAATAAGGAATATAATCTGGAAAAAATAACTAGGCCTATTTTTAAATAAAATATCACACGTTATGCAGGGGGTCCAGTTTAGGCAACTGTTGGGGGTCCGTTTTAGGCACCTCATTTCTGAATTTTTAAAACGCCATATTTAATTAAAAAAATATCCCATGGAAATAATTACATGGTTACGTGATTCCTTCAACATTACCATTTAAGAATATATAAGGGTTGTAAGGCTTACCTGTCACTTATCGCGTCCAACTAAAAAAAACTGAGCACTCACAAAAACTTTTAGTATTGCAAAAACACGTAATGGCCGACTGTCAAGAAAGCAACTGGAGCAGGTGACGCTAGCGCTCTTCTACTTTGTGGTGGAACCTTGCACTAGTATTTAAACTGTTTGTTGCTAGGTTTCAGCACTCATCAGAGACAATAACCATGGGGGTCCACATTAAGGCAGGGGTCCGTATTTGGGTACTTTCCTCTATATATAAAATGTTATTAAAATACATCTCACAATTCAGTTTAATTGTTAGATATGATTCAAGTTTTAGTCCAAAACAAAAAATAGTTGTAAGTTACAAATTGATTTCATGGGAAAAGTTTGGATTTTTATGAAAATAAAATTTATCATTTCTTCCTGAAAATTATAAATTCTTTACCACTTTGTATTGTTTTAAATTCTAAGGCTAAAACAGATAATAATTGATTTTATGGCCTCAAAGCATACAAAATGTTGATAAAACACTCATTTAAAGTTTGGGAATGTATTCAGAATTTTAACTTTGAACACAGGCTTCTGCAAGTTAAGAAGCATACTCGTGGATGGAGAAGTCCTCTCAATAGTCCAACAGTGCTAAATCCACTGCTATTAGCACTTTCTAGACATGAAACGCACACCACTACATAAAACTACTACCTTGTTAAATTTAATAATGAATGTGAAAAATAAAATAAAAATATTGGTAATTTAGTATTGAGATAATAAGTTAAATTTAATAGAACAAGCATTTTTGAGAGATGGTGTATACAATATTTTGAGACACGCATTAAATAGTTCAACATTGATTAGCTGTTGTTAGCTATTAAGAAAAATAAAAACATATTGAACAATTTAGCAAATAAGTATGCAATGCTTTATCAGTAGTGTAATACAATGTTTGCTACAGATTTAAGACGATTATAAAAGTAACCATATGTAATATCTTATTGATCGGGCCACCAAAAAAAAGCCGACTAATGCGTCGGAAATGTAATTAATTTGAACCAGAATTGCTAATACACGTGCAAAGCTTAAAATAATAGAAACTCTCAATTTCGCTTAACGTCTAAAGCTCTTAACCACAAACACTAACAAATATTGTCCTAAATTATGTCTACTTATTTTTCAAAATTACATAGAGCCCTATCATTATTACTCGTACATCATTTGTGCGTTAACTGAAAAGATAAGGACTTTAGAATTCCTCCACACTGGCCTAAAATAATTCAATTGTTACTGAAATCGTTGGAGCTATTCAATCAAATAACATTAAATATTGGAAAGAAATTCGAGATATTTCAAATGTACTTAATTAAAAAAACTCTTCCACTCCGCCTTCAGGGCCCCAAAACCTGCGGTTTAACCAAAGTCTAAAATGGATCAGGAGATTGGAATATCTTTTAGTGACTCACTTATTTCAGGAGTTTTTAGATGTCATTTAAAAACAATATGCCCATGTTGTCACGGTTTCAAAAGCAAAAGACGTGTGAATCTGCTGCTAGTTGTTAATAAAGGTGGTTAACTTGTTAATTGTGTATAAGTATTCATAACACGAAGTAAATTCTTTGTTTGAAGGTTATTTTTGACGATGGAAGGATTGTGAAGGAAACAGGATTTTCCGGACATTTGCCATCGTTCAATGAAACAAAAGATCAGTAACACTACGTTGCGAGCGGTGGCGTAACTAACGCCAATGCAACCAATGCGGTGCATTGGGGCGCAGGCCTTCAGGGGGCGCAGGCCCTAGAAGGGCGCAAAAGTGTTTTTTTTTAATTGAAGCTAAATTTGTGGGTAACAAAACATTTGACCACCGAGTTGTATTCGTTATTCTAACAGTACAATAGTATGAACTATTAATACACTATTTAAAAATATTCTCATGATGAGTATATTTGAAATGAAATATGATAACTAGTCCACTCAAGTCTAGGTTATCTGCGATGTTACTATGCCGGACTGATACGTTCAGTTTGAATGTTGGGACACTACTGAGCCGCGCGCTGTCGGTGCGGCTTCATAGCACCTAATCTTTTAGCACCTAATCTCATACCACCTACAGAAAAAAAGTCGTCATTTAGGTGCTGTGATATTAGGCGCTATAAGTTTAGGTACTGTGCAACGATCCACGGTTCGTTTAGGTGCCGTGAGACTGTTTCAAGTTTCAGTGTCACAGCACCTCTCGCTTTGTTCCAAAGGGGCCTTGGTGGGGACAGAGGGGATGGAGGAGAATCCAACCTTGCCCCTCACCCCGCTCCCGACGACCCGCCATTACTGTCCTCTACAGCAGGGCGAGCAGTCGACAGCACAAGGCGAGGCGACACGAGATAGACAATTGTATCCTCGCACAAGAGAAGGGTCCGTGCGCATGGCGTGCGGCGGTTGTTGATTACAACTAATAATGGCAAAAAAAATTATTTACCTTGAATTTGAATGAATGTTTAGGCCAAACCGCAAATCTTGCACATAATCCAATAATGTAAATTATTTGTTCATCTAATTTCATTGTGTTTTACATTTTTATATAAGTTTTTATCGTCATTGGAATTAAATGTGTTCAAATCGTATATTCCGTGCACTGAAAACCGGTAATAATTTGCATTCAAATCTATATAAAAATAGGCAAAGCCTTAAATCATTCATCACTTATTCTGCAATTTCCCTACGTCAGACAAAGTAAATATTTTATACACGTAAGTATCATGACTTACATAAAAAGCAAATTTATTTGGATTAAAATGTAACATCCATAGGGAATTTCAACCATTAGAAGAACTATAGTTTAGCTTTTTAACCTCCCAATGTTCTATAACAGTGAAATTTGACTCACGAGTTTTATACTTTCAGCCGAAAAATCTAGCTATTTCATGTCAAACTGCTAGATAAGTGTTATAATGAATACAAGTACTATACATATATGATGTTTTTGTGAACCAAATACGAGATTACTTAAAATAACCCGAACGATGTTAGAAGCATTGAAAGACTCGACAGAGTGTAACATAAGTGGTAGCGCACAGACGATTCTTCTTTATCTTAAAATCAATAGAGTTCTTATTTAGACCAATAAGAGCATATGTACCAAGTTTGAAGTCACTAGGGCCTTTATAATAAGGGTTATCGTACAGACGGACGCACAACAAACCATTTCAATAAAGCCTTTCGATTCTTCATAAAGCGTTAATAAATAGGCGGTTCTTTACATTGCATTAAAAAATATATTTATTTTACAATTACTATATAAACTTATAAGTCAAACTGCAATTTGTATAATACATTCCATAACATAACGAAACTAACCTGAGCTTTTTATAGTAAAAAAGTCAAACTGTACAAAAATGGATTATATTAGTTTTTAATATTTAACTCAATGGTGTTCTCCGTGTTATCAAGATGTTTGTTCTCAATGTAAAACAAATCTACACTTCGTTTGTGCTGATATTTTAGAAAGCACATGGAATCGCATGGGACAAGCACGTCGTGAATCATGGAAGTGTAAGAACTGCTGCTCAGGTAAGAGTAAATAGCAAAAATAAACAATTACTAAGGACATTTTGGCCAAATTGCAAGAAGAAGTTTTGTCAAAATGGAGGATACCGTTAAGGCTCAATTTGAAAAATATTATATTACTTTTAAGAAACAAATGGGTGAATTTAAGGAGCCCATACAATTTTTTTCTATTTATTTTTGCTTATAAATTTGTAATGCTTATAATTACATTTTTTGTACATATTGTTAATGCTGCTTTATTCTAAGTAATATTATAATAATCTCGTGGTATACCATTTATTAGATTTACACTGCTTTTGGCTAGTTTATGAATTTAGTTTAAGTGAAGACAATGTTATGGAAATATGAATTGGACAATGAACACTAAGATAACTTTATTGTAATTATGATTCAACTGAACTCCCGCACGCGCGGCTTGAGGTGCACTGGGAGGTAAATTGTATTTTTAGATAATAAAGAAGATTGAACTTTAACTTGAACTTGAAAAATTGATTTAAGAATATTATTTTAATATTTTATTAAAAAGTGCATATTGTTGTCTATCAATGGCATGAGTATACATTTTAAAAAGGTGAAGATGTCTAAATTCTTTCAATCTGGCTTATGGGCTTATATGAAATAATATCCATAGTATGATTACAAATAAGACCTACATATTACACATAACAATGAATCACAACATATTCTTATTTCGACAAATTTTTAGTAATCCGTTGAAATGTTAAGAAATGTTATAATAAGAGGTGGATCAAAATAGTTGCCTGGAATATTTTACAATTTGAAAACTATTCTAACATTGTTTCATAATCGAATTTTAACTGAGTATTTAAAAGTTGTTGACACTCAGTTCATGTTCGTAAAACAGGCAGAAACATTTTTAAAATAAATTAAATTTCAGAACGGGGCTTGATCAGTAGATACGTAGACAGCAAAATTTTTTTATATATATACTTAAATATATATATATATACTTATATATATACATACTTATATATATATATATATATATATATATATATATATATATATATATATATATATATATATATATATATACTAGCAGTTACCCGCGGCTTCGCACGCAATCTTCTGTTGAAAAACTGTACAATAGATCTATGTATTCTTTTTCTATAACATAATAAACAGTCTAGAGATAATCGATAGTCACTCAAAGCTATTCCAATCTCCTGATCCAATTTAGATTTAAGTTTAAAGAACAGAGATTTGGGATCCTGAAGTCATAAAGTGAAACAGTTTTTATAAGATTAGTATTTCCCTCCCACATTCCATGTTAATTTATTGACGTTCTTCGATGGCTTCAGTAACAATAAGAGTTAGCCTTTTTATCCCAATGACGAAAGTGTATCGTACAAGTCAAAAATTGCTGCGGTCAATATGGGTCTGTTCTGGTCGTTTAAATTCACCCCCGGTCTAATCTATTTATAGTTCCACAATTGATTTATGCTGTTGCGCTAACCAAAACAATGGTCTCATATGTTGGTTTCGGAATCTAACTTAGATTAAATTTTGATGATTAAGTGATTTTGATATTTTTACCGATCGCTAAATATGTATTAGGGGTATATGCTTCAAGTATTAGGGCAATATTATCTCCATTTGCTTTTCAATAACAATAGTAAAAAGGCCATACACAATGTTAAAGGAACTAACCAGATTAGATTACGTTATGTGCAAACATTCACAGCTTTATACAATAAGGCAGTTGTTATAACAGCGTATAAATAGCATTTCTATTGTATTAGATGGATTATTGATCATTGGCGCAATCTAAATTTAAAATTAAATAACTTCGTATTTGCAATCTACATTACACTACTGATTAAGCACTTTACAATAATTCAATATTTACTCAAATCTAAATGTAAACACATGTTTCTGCCTCTTTGATAAACTTCAGCTGAAAGTGTTAACAGCTACTCTAAGTGTTAATTCAGACCAAAAGCTATACTGGTTCCAAATTTCAGCACAATCCGTATAGCAGTTTCAGCGTGATTCGAGGACAAACATCTTAACGTCTAAACATACAAACATCCAAACATCCAAATATCCAAACATTCAAACTTTCGCATTTATAATATTAGTGGGATATATATCTTATTACAGATTGCGCCAGTAACGCACTTATAAGAGCGTGTCTTGTTTTGGCTGTTCAAAGAAAATAACAACTTGTTATGAGTCTTTATACAAATTATTAATCAGCCTGCTATCTCTGAATTTTGGTGTATTGGCGCGAATATCTCTCTTAGTAATGATTGCATAACAAATTTAAATTAATTTTTAAATTACATTGTCAAAGCTGAACATTCATAGATTAAAAAGACCATGTTAAACAAGTCGTGAATCTTAAAAAGAGGATGAGGACTATTAGAACATTACTTGAAAAAACTGAGAACAAGTATACAGTAAGGCTTCAGAAGACTCATATAACATGACATACAGTGCAAGACGACAACATCAAAACGTATATTAACACTTTTGTTGCTGGTATATACTGAGTGAGATCGACTACTCTCAGTCCTCCCACTGCGTCGTAAGAAGTTTGCCGAAGTCTACTTGTAGACTGATTGTTGTTAAAATTAATCTTCCTGATTTTTGAGGATCAAAGTTATTAATTGTTTAGGACGCAATCTCAATACCTCTTAAAATGTTCCATATGATACTATTAATAACATATCCATTTCATTGTAATCTATTTATACAGGATGTATTACATAGGAAAGAAATAAAATTTTATAATATAGAACAAAAATAGGCTTTCAATCTCGGTTTTTTATTGTATATAAAAAATTATAATTATCAGAAATAAACTCTAATTATTATCTGGCTCACTTGCCTACATAACGGGCATTGGAGATTAACCTGGCAACCATGCAGTGTGTCTCAGCACTCAGTGCACTGGCACAAGGAAATACCACATGTGTAGACCTTTGAATCAGGCACACTGCACAGTTACGAGGCACGCAGCAGGAGTGCCTCGTGAAAAATACACCAAATATTGCAATTTGTCTTCTGAGTAATTATAAAATGCCTATTTTGTTTTTTGTTCAATCTGCAATGCTCAATAACAATATTATATTCATTTCTGCTATTATAATTATGCAAGTTGCTATTCAAAATTAATGATGACATGTTTTTTGTAATATACAATACTGAGTCAAAAATATATAAATTTATAAAAGTTTCCACCAAAGCTTAATAAAAAGTGATTCACAGTGTTCTAGTGGTTGTGATTTTGTTATTATTCTGATAGCTTTGTTTTTCAGGATAATGATTTCATTAATTTTAGCGCTATTACCCAATAATATTAGGCCATACCTTGTTATTGATTAAAAATATGCATAGTATGCAGATTTAAAATATTTTTCAGTAACACAATTTATAATACGTCTAAGTAAAAAAATTACTCTACCAAAATATACCTAGAAATTTAGCACAAGAAAAGAAATAATTTGGTGTGTCAATTGTAGGGGTTTGTCGTAAAGTAAACAAAATGTTTTGAGTTTTGACTTCATTTAGTAAAGATCCATTTGATTTAAACCACACTGAGGCTTTCTCAACTGATTCACTGACAAGAACTTGTAGTTTGTCAAAGTTTGTATGGATATTCTAAAGAGTTGTGTCGTTAGCAAAAGAGATTTTAACCTAATAACGGTAGGAAATTAATTTATATATAATAAAAACATAATAGGGCCCAGGACTGACCCTTAGGTACAACAATCCCGATCACCAAATTGTTGGATCGATTTCCATTAATAGAAACAAACTTTTCGCCTGCGGTTAGATAAATAGTCTTTAAAGAACTCTTTAAAGCCGGATTCCCATTAATACCGTAATAGTTAAGTTTTAAGGCCCTGCTCAAGTCAAAATATGTTACCTGAGCAAAGGCTTTAATCTTAAAAGTGTTTAGGACCTCCTTAATTAGTGAATAAATTGCATCAATGGTGTATTTACCTCTTCTATTGTAATAAATTTAGATTGATATTATTTTCCAGATACGCAAAAGGTTCATTATGTAAAACAGTTTCTATTATTACAGGACAGGTAAAATTTATACTGGGCAATAGCTCTCAGGGAAACTCCTAGACCCTTTCTTAAGAATCGGGCAGATATACATATAGTTAATGGGTTCAAAAACGTATGGTAAATTCTTTAAAATATATTGTTAGATTTGTTATAAATGTCTTTGCTTTCTGAGTTTTTAACTCTTTTGGCAGCTTTAATGACCTCATCAATTGAGACTTCTACAAAGATAAATGTTTTTCTTTCAAAATATGGTAATTTCTTATTAAGTTCATTCTATTAACATGAGGCTTTTTGATACTACCCTTTATTTGGTGTTAACCGAATTGATAAAACAAATGGTTTAAGTTACCTAGAGTGATATTTATTGATAATGTCGATTGAGATGCTAAATGTTTGTATTTTCGTTTATCTGCACCGAAAACGCCTTATATTGGCGTTAAAAAAACCTCTCCCCAGGCCTTATATTGGTTACTGCTATTTTATATTTTTGCGACATTGTGAGTTCGCATCTTCTACGGACTTTTTATAACATTTCTAGAGATTTAAATAGTTAACACGAAGCCTGTCACTAGTAGAAAGTTTTGTCGATTTCTCCAAAAACAAAAATTTCTTTCATTTGGTCCAGTTCCCCACTATACCAATAATTTTGATTTCGATCTTTAGTCTCACTAACTGTGGAAACGTTGTTTTTTAACTGTAGAGTAAAATGTTTATTTATGAACTGAAATGGAGAAATATGCATGAACGAGTTTTTGGGCAGAGAATACTCTTCCATTACTAAGTACGACATTCCAATCATGTGAAAACAAATGGCTTGTCAGATCATCAATAGAGGATTCTGGAAAAATTAAAATAAAATGTTTCACTTGTACTTTTGGATTTAGCAAGGTTTTAGATGTTTCAGACAAAGTATTCTTTTGAATATTTAAAATAAGCCCATTACGATCCGAGAAAGAAAAATAAAGATGTTGCATGAAATAACCTGATCTAGGCAGACTAAAAAACATTATCAAGACAATGGGCTCCCCCAGTTTACAAAGGAAGTTTACAAGGAAGTAAGGAAGGGAAGTTTACAAAGCAAAACGTAGTTTTTTATAGCGGGTACTACTTCCATGAAAACGAGTAATCTAGGTTTATCTTCTTTAACATACGTTGTATAACCAATTTATATGACGAGAAGTGTGTGTGTGTGTGTGTGTGTGTGTGTGTGTGTGCGTGCGTGCGTGAAATTTAAACTTTTTTCGGATAACGGGAAGATGAAAAATAATAATATACTTTTTCTAGGGTTTGCAATTTTATATTTCATTCGATATGGTAGTTAATCTTCATATAGACGCTATTGATTTTCTGTGAAAGTTATGAGGCATGTGTGTGCCACATTTTATGTACATAGGACATAAGGAAGGTCTTCTAAGAATTCCAAGTCCATTTCTACCCCTATGGGTGGATTATATTAATGAAAGATGTAGTTATTGCTATGTATAATACACTGTATAATTCAAAATAAATATTTAAAGCACCTATGAGCAAAAGATATAAGGCAGAAATTACAGGATGGTTTACTAGAAAGGAGTCACTTTAGTTCAGACATGAAAAAATTGAACTTCTAGTGACAGTCAAGCTCCACGCGATTGAACTAATATGGGCTTAAATTAATTTACATATCGCAAAAATAATAAGTCGCTCACTATTAATTATATCACAAAATTTGTAAAGAAGCTTTGGAAAAGACTACGCCTGATTGTTGGATGAAAGTTGTAGAGAATAAAAAAATAGTTATTGATAACGCTTGAACCAATGAATGATTGCTGGGGGAGGCTGTAGAGAGACTACTAATATTTTGACTGAGGGACAGAAATTCGTCGGAAGACTGTGTCAGTGAACATGAGGTAAACAGTGAAAATATAACACCGATAACAAAGACGATGGTGATAGGATTATGGAAGGTATTCGGCCGCTTCGCTTTGAGGAATATTAATTTCCCTCAAATTATCTGTTAGTGAATTTACAAATATAAGTTTAATTAAATATTTGTTTTGGGTAAATGGATAATTTAATCGCCTTTCCTTAGATTAATATATTTACCAGAATCATACAAGCCTAATTGAAACATTTTCCTGTTGTGGTTTGTGTGAAAATAAAACTGTCGATATTTTATCTTGTGATTTTGGCATACGGGGCAAGTTGGTATGTGTGTTTCATTAAGCCATAATGTAGTAAGGTTCCGGCACAGTTACTGTGTACCTCGCTTGTTCTGCACCCTCACTCATAAGTAAAGACTATTAGTAATAAGCATTGCGTGATTTATAAATAAATGCAAGTCTAATGAGTTTCCCAAAAAACTTGTTACGCCTTTAATTATTAACTTAGAACTCTGAATTATCAGTATGTCGTTCTTTAAGAGACATACAACAAATTATATATTATATTTTTAACTGTAATTATTTTTGAATTAGGAGGAGTTAAATTGGAGAAAGCTTAAATTTAAAAGAAAACTGTGTTTTTCTTCATATTTTTGATTATCACAATCAATAAACATATCTAAAATATCTCAATTTCGCTATATATAGATTAATACTACCTAAGCCGTCAAACGTTTTCAGATGTAATAAAGGGGTATATTTTAATGTGGTAGACGTTTTAAGTGAGATGTTTAGTGTGTGTGAGAGAGGTCGCCGGGATCCGGTAAAAATAACATAATATGTCATAATATAAATTCCTAAACGAAACGTCCACCGGCTTCAATTCTTCCGGCGAGCGCGTTTATGCAACCCGCACAGCACGTGTCAATAACCAACTCAGAGCTCTCCCCTAACCACGCGACTCAACGGACGGTCGCCCACTGGCCACGGATAGTGGTGGCGGCCTACCCCTCCGGCGATCCCCACCACTCCCTTTTAGGTGGTGTGATATTAGGTGCTATAAAACTCCAGCACGATCTTTAGGTGCCGTGCGACTCTCGGGCATTTCCTTAGGTGCTGTGAGATTAGGTACTATAATATTAGGTGCTATGAGAATCGGTGCTATTAGACGGTTAAATTTTAGGTGCTGTGAGATTAGGTGCTATTAGATTAGGTGCTGTGAACCCCCACGGCGCTGTCCCCACAACTCAGTTTTACTCCGTAAACTGCTACGCATCTCAAGGTCATGCGGCATGTAGTAGGCCGCCGCCCCTCCCCTCTCGTGTGCCGGGTGCCTGGGCGAGTCCAAGTCTCGGCGGGGGAGGGGTGGCCGCTGCGCACTCACAGACTAGTCACCCTGTCCTGTCAGTCGGTCCTTGTTAGTACGATTGTGCGGTTCAGTAGTGTGAGTTTTATTACAAAACAATTTTGTCTGTGTATTTGTTATACAATTTAAATCAGTGGACCGTTTTTAACCGTATAAATTTGTGCGTTTTTAATGGATTTCGTTATGATTGTTTGTGATTGAACGAAATGGACGGAAACAAAAGACCTAGTGGTGCCGAGTTCCGAAAAAGGAAAAAACAAGAAGAAGAAAAAGTGAAGAAACTACCAAAGATTGACACGTTTTTTTAAAAAACGGGATTTTGCTGATACCTCTCAAAGTCAATCAGGTGACGATGGTGTTGGTGAGAATGAATGTGGGCTTGGGGGTAAAATATCCACGTCAGAAGATATCGTCGAATTGAATGTTCTTGCCGATAACCAAACTTCAGAAGTCCACCAAAATGTGAGTAAGTCTGCTGATTTAAATATTACATATACTGCTCCTTCTACATCAGCAACTGGCGGAAGTATTTCAGTACAAGAAAATACTGATGTCTTTGGTATAATCTGCAATGATGGTGGAGTAGAGAGTACACACATAGCTCTTTTCTCAGAAGATATTAACAATGATGAATTGAAATCTCGGATTTTGAACTCCGAACCGTGTAGACCTCAAGGGCCATTCCCTAAAGACATTAAAACAAATAGATCCTTTTCGAAAGATTATTATTTTTCCGAAACGAAAACTGGTCAAAAAATTGAGCGCTTTTGGCTTTGTTACTCTCCGTCTTTAAATGGCGTGTATTGTGAACCATGTTGGCTGTTTGCTAACAGACTTGATAAAAACTTTAACAATGCATGGTCTACTGGGAAAATTAATGATTGGAGAAATCTGTCAACAAAAATTAAAGACCACGAATTGAGTAAGTGCCATATTAATGCATGTATCGCATATGGAATAAGAAAAAATAATAGAGATATCAAAACTCTTTTCTATGACAAAGAAGATAAACTGGTTGAAGTAATAAAGAGAATTTTGGATGTTATCATAACAATGTCAACCTGTAATCTAGCTCTTAGAGGTCATCGATCTGAGAGCATAAAAAATGTTAAGAGTGAGTCAGGAAATTTTCTGAATATTATTGATCTCCTTTCTAGATACGACCCTATTTTAAAGAATCACCTGGAAAAACGAAGATAGTAGGGTAAAATACTTAAGCCCTTCAATTCAAAACGAGCTTATTCATTTGACATCTCATCAGATTTTGAGTGAAATATTGACTGATGTTCAACAGTCTCCATTTTTTTCTCTCATTTTAGATACTACACAAGACATTTCGAAAATTGATCAGTTATCAATAATCTTAAGATATGTTTATACAAACCAGACCTAAATCAGCTTGAGATAATGGAATCCTTTTTAGGCTTTGTGCAAGTACTAGACCAGTCAGCCCGAAGGACTAGAGGATCTTGTAGTTAAATTTATAGAAGAAAAGAAAATATCTTTTGATAAGTGCCGAGGTCAAGGATATGATGGCGCTTCTGTCATGAATGGAATTTACACAGGACTGCAGACCAGAATAAAATCAAAGTCTCCTAACGCTGAGTATGTCCATTGTGCTAGTCACAATTTAAATTTAGTTTTAAACGACAGTGTGAAATCGATTTCAGAGATTTCATCATTCTATGATACAATAAACAGTATTTATGTATTTTTCGGCCAAAGCCTACCAAGATGGCAATGTTTAAAAGAGTTGACCGACTCCTGTGTTATCAAGTTAACCTTGAAAAAACTCTGTCCTACTAGGTGGTCGTCAAGGTACGACACTTTACTATCAATCAATGTAAATTTTGTCGCTGTGCTGAAGTGTCTATCGAAAAATAATTTTGACTTCAAGCAAGAACAATGAAGTCGCAGAAGCAACTGGTCTTATAAAGGAAATGTCTTCTTTTGAGTTTGTTTTGATGTTAGTGTTTCAAAGTCGAATTTTAGAAAGAATCCAGATCACGTCGAAAACCCTACAGAGGTCCGACGTTAATCTAGACGATGCAAAGAATCTCCTTCAGAAGTGTTTAAATACTGTGAGCCAACTGCGAGGAGAATTCGACGATGTCCTAGATCAAGCCAGGAGGTTAGCTGCTAAGTGGAATATTGATTCGTCAATGACCTCCAAACGTAAAAGAAAAGTAAAGACTTTTTTTGACGAACTTTCTAGTGACTATGAGTTTAGTGATCCTGTGCATTGCTTTAAAGTTAGGGTATTTGTGAGAGCTGTTGATATTTTAATTTCACAGTTAAACGAAAGGTTTAAATCTATGTTATGTATAACTGACACGTTCAGTTTTTTAAACCCAGATAATTTGTTTACGGTTTTCTGACGAACAACTCGTACAGTCAGCCTCTGACTTTTGTAAAAAATATGAATCTGATGTGACTCATGCTTTAGTTAACGAAGTCATTTGCTTTAGAAATATAGTCAAAGACGACATCAGAAGTAATAAAATAAGCAAAATCAGCCAGCTGGCTGATTATCTATTGATTGAAAATAAGTTTATTTCATCAAGTGTGCCAAACGTATGTACTGCATTCATAATGTTTCTTACATTACCCGTGACTGTGGCAAGTAGTGAAAGGTCTTTTTCCAAACTAAAAATAATTAAGAACTACTTAAGAAATTCTATGTCCAATACTAGACTGTGTGACCTTAGTGTAATTAGTATTGAACATGAGAGAGCTCGGTCTTTAGATGTAAAAAGGTTAGCTAGACGGTTCCTAGAAACAAAGAGCCGTAGGGGCTTTGTCAGGGAGTGGGAGTAGGAATTAAAACCCTCAATTAAAATGTCTATGTTTCATGTTTAGCATAAAATTAACATTAAGATAATGTTGGAGCTTCTTACATCATTTATATGTCACTGAATAAATGTAAAATAAATGTAAAAAGTAAAAAGAAGTAGTCTTATTTTATCGTCCTAAAAAAGTACAATAATTAATTGAAAGTATGTAATGTGATCCTAGTCTTGTAGTTAGCCCTAATTGAAACGTTTGTACATAATCTTTGACAATCAAAACATGTAAATGTAAACAAAAGATTCATCATTGGTGTTTAACATTTACCAGGTGTTTTGCCAAATTTAACATTAGTGTTTACGTTTACCAATTACCAGGTGATTGAATGATTGATTTAAATTTTACTAAGTTTGAAACTAATATGACCAAGAAATACAAACAGTAAAAAGTCATAACATCATAAGTTTTAATAATCCATTGATTATAAAACATTAAAATATTAGAAATACCGTCATTTTTGACAGGATGATAACCTAAATAACCTAGTATATCATATATCTTTCTCTAATTGGATAGAGATTGTACAATGCCGTATGTAGCGAAGCAGTATCCAGGAAGACTTGCATTGGGACGCAATCAAACTAGTTACGCCACTGGTTGCGAGATCTGCATTCTGATCTCTTCTTCAGGTAAATAACTAACCTAACTCATGATTACAAACTAGGCTTAAATAAACAAGTCATACCAGAGCGTTTTTTATGAAGTGCGTCTTTTAGAGTTATTGAAGTTGTCACACAACTTAGTGGTTGTGATTCCTGACTTAGGCGTGTCACAACGCTCAGGTTTTTTTTTGTTTATTTTAGCCTGGTTTGTAATTATTTGTTAGTTTAGTTATTTACCTGAAGAAGGCATCAGATTGCAGATCTCGAAACGTAGTGTTACTGATTTCTTGTTTCACTGAACGATGGCAAATGTCCGGAGAAAATCATGTTTCCTTTACGAAGTAATTTGTTCACAAATCGTTTTAAGACCATAATGATTGACTCCGAGTTTTAGGAAACAATCATGTCTTTTTATTATAACTGCTTCTTGAAATATATATTGAATTACGAAATCAGTATCAAAATGTTGTCTTCTTAGGCGATGTCTAGACAAGGAAAGACATACAACGTGTCTCGAAATGGAATTTAATGACGTTGCATGACAAATATCATGTCTAGATCAATTCGTTAACGAGAAGTCCTGTAGACAGACAAAAGATATTTTTATTTTCTCCCGGCAGACAAAAGATATATTGCGCAAGCCAACTGAGTGACAGGCTTCAAGGACACAGCCATATCCCATGGATGGGCATGCAACATTATCGAACTCAATCTTGTCTATGTAGAAATGAAGTTTTCATGCAACATATAAAGTGTGCAGATGAAGACTTTATTGATATATATAGCGGACAGCTGGACTACGTGCTTACATTGTCACGTGTTGGTTGAATGCACTCAGTTTCTTTACGGATCAACCCAAACCAATAATAACTGGGTCCAGTATAGTTTAAGTTGATTTTTTGACTATTTTTTAATACATTTTAACTTTCCACGACATTAATTGAGTCTATCAACTACACAAAAGTGCACATATTTTACTGTATTAATTATTTTGCCGAGGCGGCTATCTTTTTAGCCGATCGGCCATTTTCACTGATTGAAGAGCTTCTACGCTTCAGCCAATATCTTTTACTTAGGTATGTCCTTCAGCATTAAAATAAGAACAAAACATCTCAATAAAGTGTACTCTAAAAGAAAGCTCCAGTGTGTTATTTAATTATTAAAAACTAAGCTTAAAGATCATAAATTATCCAAAAGTGTGAAAATACAAATTGATAAAAATCCATTTTCAGAATTTTTTAACACAAGGCATGCATATTTGATATGTAATTTTTTGTAAAATAGGTAGTGAAAGTAGCAAAACGTGCTCTTAAACGGTGTTACTGTATTGCATATTGTTATTGACGGACATTTATAGAATAACTACTTAATTCTACTTTTAGGGTACAATTTTACACGAACGTTACTTGTTTACTAGATGTGGATACAAAGAAAGTTTACAATTTCGCCAGATTAGACTTGTTCTTAGAAAACTGAGGGACATCCAGAAACTAGAGTAATTTTATTAGTTCTTGATTAAGCCCTCAAATCCTAATACATGTATTGGTTTGCTTTTGGAGTTCCTTAATTGATTAATTTAATATTAAAAACCTTCAATCTGCTCAGTTCCATTTAAAGACTTTCGTGTGCTTTGATCATCCGCGAACTATTTTTGCAAAGAAACACCGACCCAATAAGTAAGAAGAATAGGGAACGTAAACTCAACAGGGTGACAAGACAACGCGAGGTCCGCTCGCGTGTGGTTCGGTGCTGATGTGAACCTCTTCATCACGTGATCAATACCACAAACATCAACCTCACGATCACATGCAAGGCTCCAACAACGGGGCTCCCTCTTACTTGCAACGCCACCCAGCAATAGTCAGCTAGGGTCTGTAATTTCCTTGTAGCATGGTGGTAACTGTTTGGACTGTAGTCTCGTAGCACGCTAGTCTTTTTCCGTCCCAAATGCTTCTTTTTTGTATAGCTTTTCTACTTTCTACATGGAATATCGCTAATTGACAATTCCTAGACTGGCTAAATGGTCCCTTGATTTAAAATTAGTGCTAGTCCAAATCACGTGATCGTTCAGGAGTATGAATCTCCAATCAACGTCAGAGGTCTATGGGTTTGATTGTTGCAGGTTCGAGGTATTCTTAATATTGTTTAAAAATAGACTGAAGTATATTAAAAACATACAGAGTGTCCACAAAGTCCCGCAATTAGGGTGACCAGAAGCAAATTATTAAAAGGAGAACTTTTTGTGGTGGAAAAGGAGGACAGTAATAAATCATCTTTTCAAAAGACATTTATTTATAAATTATAAAAACACACATTATAAATTAATACTGTATTTGAGCATATTACAATGTAAATAAAAACTCAAATTGGATTTGTTTTGGCTTATACATTGAAAAGTGAAATTTTGTTAAAGAATATATTGATGGATAAAAATTATATTTGTATGCGGTATAAGATTTGAACCAAAAAAATTTGTCTCTTTAAAAATTTTGTTATACTATCTTATATATAGGATATGTATAAAGATTTACACATTGACATAATATTTCTTAGGAAGAATCTTAGAATAAAGCTACAAAATTTTGTATTAAATTTTCTTTTTATCTATTTTTGTACAGCACTCTTATATTGTATTTATTATTTGACACGTGAAAAAAATATTAGTCTACATAAAAGTGTCTGCTTTATAATACAATATGATATGTTTCAAAAGTCCAAATTTTAGGAAATTTAGGTGTAAACACAAAAATATACATTGTCATGGGGTTCAGAAATTAAAATTGATATATTTGTTATGTTTACCGAAAAAAGAGCAAATTGGAAAGAAAATCTTTACCCATTTTCACTTGCTAAGTAACACAATGAAAGAACCATAATAAAATTGATTCTGATGTAAATCAATGTAGTTTTCCTACCTTTTTCTGAACTTAGCTGGTATAGAACAAAGAAAACAAGATACAATGCTTCTATTTCACTCAGTCTTTCATGTCATATTCCATTTTAATGTCATGAATATCACTTGATCTATAAGGAGTACCCATTCTGAAGTGTTATGTAATCAACAGTGTACGATAAAACTTTGATCAATTCGAATGAAAAAAACTTCAGAACAAAGAACCAAATGATTTGTTTACAACCATCCGTCTACGCTGCATTGAGGTTAACAAAATTAAATGTGAAAAAATCACAGAATTTAAACTAGAAGCAGGAAAAAAGAAAATCAAAGACCACTAAACATTACAATCAACTCATAGGCTTTCGATTGATGTATAATTTGAAGGTCTTTGACGGGTAATAACGCTTTTAATGGGCCGGTCGATGCTCCCAGGGTTAAAGAATACTTCAGTCCAGATATTGCTATCCGTTTAGAGATTAATCAAATTTTAATGAAAGTAACGAATAACAGGAACATTCTTAGTACATCCTTTTGTCTCAAGACATCACGGGTAGCGGGTGACAGTGGCAGACTTCCAGAAGCTCATGTTTTACCAAATTGAAACTCAGTTTCTCTCATGTTGATAAATAGCTTTTAGCTTGATTTATTTTAAATCACAAATTTAGAAATGAATGAATCTCAGCGACTGGCTGGGTTATCAGTGCAATGTAAAGCATCTTTGTCTCAGAAACACACTTACATTTTTGTAATCAACCTTTCGTAATAAATATACAATACGTTTTATATTTACATGGCAAAAAGCCTTCTAACCACGCCAGTAATTAATTAAATGAATCGTATCACACCACTGTCATAACTATCTCCCAATATTTATACAATACCAACAAATATTTCTCGTAATTTTTTTACGATTTCGTTTTACAACGATTAAGCTTTACATGGTAGATTCTTGCACCAGTCATATGCATAATTAGAAGCAGACCAACTGTACCAAAATCTCTTTCTTCCCCAGTTCCTAAGAACGTAGCCAGGAAAAGATATTGGGCAGGGGGGGGGGGGTAAAGACAACTGATATTTTTTCCAAAGTGGACAGAAAGTAAGGCCCCATTTTGTTCCTTAAAAAGCTCTTGACCCGTTTCTGTGTTAAGAACGATCTTTCAGCAGTACTTGTCAGTAATACTGAATTATTTAAATAATAATAATTGTTTATTAGAAATTAATTAAAACAATAAATTAAAAATTTGGGAGGGGGGTCCGTACCCCCTTGGACCCCCTCGCTGGCTACGTCCTTGCCAGTTCCATATTAAAATTTAAAAGTTAAAAAATTCACCACCAAAATCTGTTCCGTTTTGTAATGAAAATATATCTTAGTCTCAGGTCTGAATTGGGAATATAATGTATTCGTCGGCAAATGCATCTAATCAGTCTCAAGTCTGAATTGGGAATATACTGGATTCGTCAGCAAATATATCTTATCAGTCTCAAGTCTGAATTGGGATTAAATTGGTTTCGTTGGCAAATATGTCTAATCAGTCTCAAGCCTGAATTGGGAATATACTGGATTCGCCGGTAAATATGTCTTATCAGTCTCAAGCCTGAATTGGGAGTAAATTGGTTTCGTTGGCAAATATGTCTAATAAGTTTCAAGGCTGAATTGGGAGTAAATTCGCCGGTTTCGTTGGCAAATATGTCTAATCAGTCTCAAGGCTGAATTGGGAATATACTGGATTCGCCGGTTAATATATCTTATCAGTCTCAAGCCTGAATTGGAAATATTCTGGATTCGTTGGCAATTATATCTTATCAGTTTCAATTCTAAATTAGGAATGTACTGGATTCATCGACAAATATGTCTTATCAGTCTCAAGCCTGAATTGGGAGTAAATTGGTTTCGTTGGCAAATATGTCTAATCAGTCTCAAGCCTGAATTGGGAATATACTGGATTCGCCGGTAAATATGTCTTATCAGTCTCAAGCCTGAATTGGGAGTAAATTGGTTTCGTTGGCAAATATGTCTAATCAGTTTCAAGGCTGAATTGGGAGTAAATTGGTTTCGTTGGCAAATATGTCTAATCAGTCTCAAGCCTGAATTGGGAATATACTGGATTCGCCGGTAAATATATCTTATCAGTCTCAAGCCTGAATTGGGAGTAAATTGGTTTCGTTGGCAAATATGTCTAATCAGTTTCAAGGCTGAATTGGGAATATACTGGATTCGCCGGTAAATATATCTTATCAGTCTCAAGCCTGAATTGGAAATATTCTGGATTCGTTGGCAAATATATCTTATCAGTTTCAATTCTAAATTAGAAATGTACTGGATTCATCGACAAATATGTTTTATCGGTCTCAAGTCTGAATTGGGAATATACAGAATGTGCCCGCAATTCTGTCTTATTTGACTCAAATCTGAATCGAGAATAACTACAAACGTACAGTTCTCAATAATGTTACCAACGTTTTATGTTTCTTTAAATAATTTTATAAATACACGAAAAGTTGTACTTAAAAATATCTTTGAGTTCCACACTTTGTTCCAATGTTTAGATGTTTTAATATTGTGCGAAGTATGGTCAGCCTAAGTTAAACTACGTAGTAATTGAAAAGTGTCGGAAAGTTATTCAGACAGGTATATTTTTGGGATCTAATAATCATCTTTCAAATGTATAAGATTGTACATAATGATGTGTTATTCTAAAAAAGGAATGCCATTCCGTAGAGAAAATCTGGCCTCATTTAGATGAGAAGAATAGAAAAGAGGACAAAGGGGCTTGTAATATAAGCGTTATAATGACGACTAGCTGAGTAAACGTGTCTGTGCACGGCCTGGCAGGAGGCGGCGGGCAGGTACCGGCAAGTAGCGACCTGTGCGCCAGCGCCAGCAAACATGATTTTATAATGACCTCTTTATCAGATCAGAGGATGGGTTGAAAGCGTCCCGACTTAAATATTCTTTATCCGATTCCCTGTTGTGTTCGATGGATGCTCTTTCAGTCTGGCGTAGATTTAACACGCTTTTTGATAATTTATTCGATGGTTGAAAATGAGGCGGATTAGATAACAGGAACTCGTATCGTTTCGCGTACCAGAGGTTGTCTAATCACCTTTAAAGTGAATATTTTTATATTTTTTAACACAAATTTAGGTAATAAAATGTACAATTCGGGTAAATTTAATAAAAGTGCCCTCTCAGATAATTAAGATAAATACTATACTATTTCAGTGTGAGTGCATTAGATAACGTTTAACAGTTTTTTGAAATTAGGCAACTCTATTATTACCAATAAATATTACTGTTGGTCCTCTTCGGACTGTTTGTTTTGCCCATTGAATTTTCATTTGCTGTCAATTGACATCATAAGTATGGAATCAATGGTAATTACATGTAAAAAATTCTGTTTCTAACGGTATTAATTATAATATTTATTGAGGAAGTTGCTTATATCTTAGTTATTACGTTCGTAAAAATTGTTACACTACTTTGTTTAGCGAACATATTCCATGGCTGATTGTACTTGAAGATCGGAAACTAACACCATCGTCCATTTTTCAAAATAGCTGTCGGTGCGAAAACTGCCAGTTCCACGATACCTATATTTATAAGTCATAACTTATAAACCTGGACTGTTATTTCAGTCCATATCTTAGGATTAAATCTCATCTTTTATAAAGAACTTTCCACGAAGAGGTCAATGCAGTTCACTTTTAGCATAGTTGCTAAATCAGGAGTTCCTCAAGGTTCAGATTTAGCACCTTTGATTTTGTTAAATAGCCTAACATACCGCCTATTATAAACAATGGCGTGCGTCGTAATACTAATATTATAATCTATCCATCAATCCCTGAAGGTGAAGGCAATTTTGGCCTGCAGTGAGCCCACTTCTGACGGTCGATTCATGCGATTGATTTATTATACAAGGCAGTATGTTTCGTAACAGGCTTTGCTAAGGTTGCACGCAACAGTTCAAATATGTATAGCTAATTCAATTCTCTAGAAATGCAGACAGATAGACAGACATACAATTACACTGATCAGAAATGTTTACATCTCCCTGAAGACAAAGAGAAGTTGTGTCCGCCTACTTAGTCATAGGGTTCAGTTTCAGCTTGCGCACGCACCATCGTAGGACTAATTCTTTTCTATATAGAAATAAAGTTTCATGCTCATTAAAATCACAGATAAAATCTTACTCGAGATATCTTGCCGCATGATAAATTCACATTTTTATTTTTATAGTACGATAGGGTTCGTAGTAGTACTTAGTATAATGCAAATTCATGTAAGCTAGCGAGGGTAGGCCTAATACAACGCGAGAATGATTACAAATTTATTTAATCCGATATTTTCTCGTTGCCATCATGGTTACCCATAAGACCAATGTAAAAGTATTCGCCAACACTAAGCCAAATCCCACGGTGGTGACCGGCACCAACATCGATTTCAGAGTTGCTAATATAGGAATGCAGCTTTATTCAAAATTCCACGTGTTTAGATCAGTTCGTTTTCGAGATATCGTGCGGACAGACAAACATGCAGAAATGCATTTTTCAGAATTTCTAGTAATAGGCTTCGCTAACGCTCAGCCAATAAGATGAGCTGAAAGAAACTAATCACCAGCAAAACTGTGCCACTGTTTCCTTTACTAGTAAAATTATCTATATTTCTGTTTTTTACGTTATTGAGTTTTTAGAATTGATAGAAAGTACCTAATGTTAGACGTCAGTGTTTTGATTTATTCCATTCACTTACTTCATATTCTCTCAGTGGAAGCGTTGTGTCGGGAGGTTTGAGGAAACTTGGGTTTTCTCTTTTTATAGCTTTTTCTGTTTAACGAAAGTTTTTGGGAAAATTATCATTAGGCCAATCTGGCTGATGCTTTTCAGAGCTTTAAAGTTAACCTATATTGATACGTATCTGTCGGTATCGGTTTAAGGGTCGGAATAATGTTTTAAATGTTTAAACAAATTTCTGGTTACAGCGCTTCGAGATATATTTTTTTAAATATGTACTTTTTATCATTCCACGATAAGTGTTAGACCACAGAGAAGCAATCAAATATTATACATATATACATATCTTTAGTCTGTGGTTAGACATTTGAGGAAAAATGTAGAAGTAAATAATACTGAGGCCCAAAAATTAACAATATAAATTTTACAGTATACTCATTATAAAAAACTTAAATACTTAACTATATTTAATGAACAATATGGTTTCTTTAACCCGTGAGGGGTCCCCTTGTTAGATGCCATCTAACAAAATAGTAGCTCTGAAGAATTTTTTTTTTTATTTTCTAATTTAGCCTCCTGAATCTTAGCAAGTGCCTCATAGGCTATATAACACGTGTTTTCACTGTGGTTGTGATATGATTCATGCGTAGGCAGTGGAGGGGGGAGGGGTGGTGGAAGCGCGCCGCATACTCTGTTTAGTTGCCATCTCCGACACGGGACCATTCACGTTGGCGCATTAGTTAGGCGACATCTATACACGGGACTGATCGCGTTAGCGTTTTGTATGCTTAGTTCGCGTTTCTTATATGAACAAAGTTTTTAGTCTTTTATTGTTATTTGAGTGTCTAAGTGAAACATTTTAGCGTAGAATTAATTTCAAGTGTCACTTAGTGTGGTGTTATGCAGTTTAGCATTGGAAAACTTCAAGATGTCTAAGATTCAAGATCATCTTATTCTTAGTTGGATTGAAGAGGATGAAGAGACTTTTCCTAATCTTAGTAGTGATAGTGAACAAGATGCTCCTTCAGAGCATTCACTCCACGATTCGAACACTGAACAGTCTGGTGAAAGTGACGGGGGATCTAGAGGATGCAAATGTAAGCTTTACAAATCTGGATGCTCCATCAACGTCTGCTATGGACATAGCGGTGCACGAACCTGTAGCTCAGCCAGTAAGGGAGCCTGGACCTATCCAAGTGCAGAGTAGGAGACAACATCCCCGGTCCAGTGTATGTAGGTAAGGATACTTTCACAAAATGGTACATTCATAAATCTGATGCTAGAAGAACGAAAAACTTCTCAACAGAATATTATAAAAAAATTGCCAGGTGTAAAAGGCGCTGCTAAGAACAGTAGAACTATCTTTGATTCATGGAAACTTTTCTTCCCAGATCAAATGATTCAGAACATTGTCAACTATACCAATGACGAGTTGGATGATATCTCCTCAAACTATGCTCGTGACAAACAAGATTGTCCTAATTACTAATGTTGATGAATTGCTATCATTTTTTGGGGTTCTTTATATGTTAGGAGTAAAAAAAAGGAAACCACCTAAACACTAGTGAAATGTGGGTCAATGATGGAACTGCCCTGACTTTTTCAAAGCAGTCATGTCTCAAAAAAGATTCCATCAGCTTGTAAGAGCAATCAGATTTGATGACAATAGAACCAGGGAGGAACGTAAAAAAATTGACAACTTGGCTGCATTTAGGGATGTATTCGAAACTTTTGTCAGTTTGTGTAAGGAACACTACACTCCAGGAGAGTACGTTACTATTGATGAGATGCTGGAGGCATTTCGGGGAAGATGTAAGTTCAGACAATACCTGAGCAATAAACCAGACAAGTATGGTATAAAAATTTATGCAATGTCGGACGCTCGAACATTCTATGTGTTGAACATGGAAATTTATTCCGGGCAAACAGCCCCCGGGCCCTTATGCGTATGACAACTCAGCAAGTAGCGTGGTTTTGAGACTAATGGAACCTATCGACAGAACAGGAAGGAACATTACGATGGATAATTACTATACCTCTGTTCCCCTTGCCAATGAGTTGTTCATGCATCATAGAACCACTATAGTAGGGACTATAAAAAAAAATAAGCGAGAGATCCCAGATTCATTTAAAAGATGTCAACGGTAGACCAGTAGGCAGCAGCATGTTTGCTTTTGGCTGTGACCCGAATAGAGCCACATTAGTCTCTTATGTCCCGAAAAAAGGAAAAATGTTTTGATGTTGTCGACATTTCATGATGATGACTCTATTGATCCCGATTCTGAGGCTAACAAACCAGAGGTCATTACTTTTTATAACATGACCAAAGGTGGGATCGATGTTGTAGACAGAAAGAAAAAGGACTACTCTGTAAAAACGTATTAGTAACAGGTGGCCTTTTTGACGATTTTTTGTGACTCCTGAATCTGGCAACTATAAATGGTCAGATTATCTACAACCTGAATACAAAAGACACCATGCAGAGGAGGACTTTCATAACGAGCCTTGCGAGGGACCTAGTAAAGCCGCATATTCTACATAGAGCTTCTATTCAGACCCTCTCACTCCCGTTGAGGACCAGCATCAGGGCTGTCGCCGGTGTATAGAACTTCCTGAGCCAACCCCCCACCAGGTAGGGATTGATCTTTTTTACCAGTAACTAAAACTGTATACATTTAATATTTTACCGATAAAAAACCCTTGGTCTTACAAAAAAAACTCTAATACTTCTTGATTGTGAACACAATAAATTCTTTGATCCGATCCTACATATAAATATATATATATATATGTATATATATATCTGTTTGTATTTTTTTTTTCAGTTGTCGAGGGGACGAAAACCAAGGTGTCACTACTGCCCTGTCAGGAAAAACAGGTTTACTCCATACAAATGCTCAGCTTGTGAAAGATCCGTATGCAAGGAGCACACTGCCAAAACAAGCTATTGGTGCCACAACTGTGCAGCAGAAGGGAACTAGATCTAAGTTTTTTGTTTCTTGTATTAGTTTCCACTTCACATGCATTATTTTTACATTATCAATTTAATTTTGAATGTCTTAAGTAATAAAAAACATTTCCTTAGTAACTGAAAAAAAATTATTTCAACCTTCTGCATGTGTAAGTAAATGGGGATAAATTAATAAAAATTAAAAAAATCCAATAGTTAGTAATTATTTTTGTTATTAATTTTTTTAAATTGCCTGACACTTGTAAAATACAAATTAACTTATCAGGTAAACAGGTACAAATTGCATTATAAGTGCAAGTTAAGATTTAAAAGCAATAGAGAGCAAATAGCAATAAAAAACGCAATGTTAGATGGCAGCTATACAGGTGACCTACTACGTAAGTGGAATATACGGGACTCCTCACGGGTTAAGTTATTATTAATTAAAAACATGGTGCACCTTACAGCTACAACTTATGTAGACCTACATATTGTAAAAAAACCATACAGCCCATTAAAATCACCGTTATTGAAAAATGAAAATCCAGGACTGTTGTACAATTGAGTTGTAATAATGCACAATTTATATTGTAATGAATGTACTTGACGCATTCATGCAGTTTTGTAATCGTTGACGCAATAAATATTATTATTATTTTAAAGAGCTATGACTTTAAATTAAAAAACACATCTCAAATAGAAATCCATTGCACCATCTTAAGAGGAAAAGTGCAGTAAGAGAAAAAGGATCACAAGATGATTTAGCAATCTAGATTGTGCAGACTACGTTCTTTTGGTGAATGGTTTGGAAGTCTCCGATGATAGGTGTGCAGAAGGAGATACACCTTTAAGGTCTCTCAGGTCGTTTTACCATCCTTAACACAGCGTTGCTATGGCGGGAAAGGATACAGGCTCCACTACCCGTCTGCTAAGTGTATCGTCTGGAGTTCGACTGTCGCAGACTGGACTCCTGTAATCTGGAATCCACACGTATGCAGAAATACAAAAAAAGTCGACGACAAAGAAGCCAATACGAACGATTTACATCGTTTCCATATAAGATACACCTAGACTACAGAAAGATGTATGACTGGTTTCCCCGTAGCCATCCAATGTAAACTAGATGAAGAGGTATTCTCTTTGTATCGTATGGTGCACAATTGGAGGAGTCCAGATTCCAGGAGTCACGTCTGTGAAAGTAAAGATTTCACTGCAATAAGTGGAAGGTAGAATGGAGTTACAATTTAACATTCGCATGCTTCACATGTTATTATCTCTATAGTTCTGCTGACGAAAAAAATACAGGCACAAGACTTTTGGCTATTACATTTCGTATGGAAGATCCGCGTTGGTTTGGTTCCTACATTGCAATTTTATGCTACAGTATGTTATTTGGAACTAGCACCATAAACACTTAAACTATGACTGTCCGATTAATTACTCACATTAATCTTGTTTCAAGGTTTCTTACTTGTGTTTTATGTTTGCCCCTCACACTTGTATTGGAAATTTCAAAAATGTAGGTGCGTATACAAATATTTAGTTAGTTGAATGACATCAATATGTTTGTAATCACTCAAACAATGAACCTACAATGAGGAAGACCGAAAACCCTTACATCAGCTTTCACTAGAGTGGTATAGCGCACCCTTAACAGGTGGGAGGGTCGGTGTGGAGGTCCTTGGGTGGGTGAAACCCCTACACACTACAACATATAATTCCACACACAAAGGCTAGGTTTTTTGGTACATTATTCCACTGTCATGGTGCGTTTAGTCGTAATCATTTTAAAAATTGTTCGTCAAATTTAACTGTACAGGCTGTTAATTACCTATTTTTTTGGTTAGATAACCAATTTTGTCACATCCTGTATTCATAATAGTCCGTCTTTTTAACATGTCCATCCGTCTTAAAAAATCGCTTTTAAATTTATCATATAGTTAGATAATTTGGCATTTACACAGTTTTTCATTAAGATAAATATTAATTAATTGGATTATGGTGTAGGGCAGGGGTTCTCAACCGGTGGGTCGCGACCCCCAAGGGGGTCGCGGGACGGGTCTGGGGGGGTCGCGAGATAGGTGATAAATGAAAAAAAAACTAAAAATCTCAGGCCATATATACCATATGAGCGGCGAATATCAAATGAAGCGACCATGTACTTATTTAGAAACTGAGTTGAGTCCGCTTGTTAAATACAATAATATTTAATAAATTTACAATTAATCAATACTATTTTAAAATACAACTATAATTAACAAAAAGGCACAAATGGAGCTCTAAATGACTCAACATCGCTGCTAAAAATGATGGTGCCTGCCGCGCCGCTTGTATCGTAACGTAGGCCTTATTGTTGTGAGACAAAATTTGTTTATTCTAAAAAAGGTACACTACACAAAATACATTGCAAAAAATACATTTTTTTTAAAATTCCAGCAGAATCACTTAATGAGAAACTTGAGCTTGCTTTGAATTAACTAACTGTAGAAGGTCTGGGTTGATTTTTGTCAAACACAAAATAATATCATTTTCCAGTGCCAAACGATTCCTTGATTTGGTTTTTAAATTCACCATTGTGGAAAATCCTTTTTCACAATTGTAAGAAGTAGAAAAAGGTATCAAAATCTTCAATGCTACTTTGGTCAATTATGGGTGTTCCTTCTTTATACTTAGCCAAAACTTGTCGGGACAAACATCGTCAAAAGTTAGTTTTAATGACTGATCACTTGATATATCTATCAGTTCATCGTGGAGGCTAGCATTCAATTCAGCTTTTTGAACAGCTTTTTCGGAAATTGGTTTTGTTATCCACACAGATCCACTTGCATCTTTAACAGGAATATAATCATTCAACTGCTTCATCAAGGCTTCAAGGTGTGATGATATGAGTAATGAGAGAGATGATGTGTCAATGGATGTGTCACCAATACTTGAGACATACTCCTTGAATTCTTGTGTAAGTTGGAAATTTTCAAAGTCTTCATCTTTTATTCTTGTATTACAAAGAGTAAGTTTTCTTACAAATGCATTTACTTGGTCTTGAGCATACAAAATAGTTGTTTCTGGTCCTTGTAGGGATGGGTTCAAAATGTTAAGTTGAGAAAAAATATCAGCTAAGTAAGCAAGCTTTATTAACCATTTTTCATCGCTGAAAAAAATGGGAAAGTTCATGTTTACTGTCCATTAAAAAAGCAACATTTCTGATCTCAATGAAACAGCCTACTCAACACGTTACCCCGGGACAGCCATCTCACTTCGGTGTGGAGTAGCAAATGTTTGTGCAGGGCTCCTACCTCTTCACACAAGTTTTCAAGTAATTTACTCTGCAATGGTCGACTCTTGACGTAGTTAACAACTTTGATAGCCTCAGCCAAAACTTGACGCAAGTCATCCGGCATTCCTTTAGCTGCCAAAGCTTGTCTATGTAAAAAAAATGCATTCAGTTTGCATTTGGCATTAACGTTTTCAACCTGGCAATCAATCCGCTGTTTTTACCCGAAAGGGCTCTTGCACCATCACTACAAATTGAAACACATTTGTTCCAATCAATTTCAAATGGTTCAGTTGCCTCAATGAACACTTTAAAAAGACTTTCACCTGTGGCATGGTGTGGCAAAGATTTGCAAAATAATACATTTTCCTTAATATAGTGACCGCAATCATACCTAATAAAACACAAAAACTGATCACAGTTAGCAATGTCAGTTGATCCGTCGCATTGAATCGAAAAAAACGTGCTTTCTTTTATTTGCATCTTTAGCTGGTTCTGAACATCTTTCACCATGTCTGATATTCGTCGTGACACAGTGTCATTTGATAGTGGGATTTTTTTTAGCTTGTCAGCTTCTTGAGGATTAATCATATTTGAAACCATATCGATTGCGACGGGAAGAATTAATTCATCAGCAATGGTATGTGGCTTCCCCACTTTAGCAATCTTTAGCGCTACCTCGTACGAAGCTTTGAGGGCATTTTTGCTAACATCAGTATGAATTTTAATATTTACCTGTTGACTGCGAAGGGACAGCAGTTTTCTCTGGAAAAACTCGACTGGTTTGTTTTTCAGCGCAGAATGCTTAGTTTCAAGATGACGCCTCATTTTTGAAGGTTTCATGCTTTCAACTGATAAAACTTCACTACAAATAACACACTGAGGTTTGTTTTCAAGTTCAGTAAAACCAAACTGTAGATATGCATTATCATACTTTCGGCATTTTGGTTTTGAGACTTCGGAACTACTTTTGCTACATGAAGCTTCTCTTTTTAAAAACTTATCCATTATTAATACTAAAACGTGAGTGTTCAATTTGAAGATCAAAGTACGCACTATTTCTCAAGACGTCAGGCAGTCGACTGGCACACTGGCACAGTGGCTTGTCGGAGGACGAATGCTTCATGTCAGGCTGTTTCCGCGGCTTTAAATACACCACGCGTCAGTTCTGTAAATACACTGCGCACAGTTATTGCCTGCTTTGATATTGAAGAATTGAAAATGATTAAAATTACTTTCTTTACATTTATTACCGGATCGTTTATTAATTATTAAGAAATTAGTGCTCACTAACGTTTTTATATAGTTTTGAATAGTGTTTTTTATGTTTTTTAAAACTAATTATTGCTGTCTTTTTGCATACAAAGGCTTACTTTACGATGTTACAAGAAGGGGGTCGCCAAAATTCTCAACCTAAAAAGGGGGTCGCAGCGTTGAAAAGGTTGAGAACCACTGGTGTAGGGAATTTCATGCAAAATACTCTGGTACGAAATTAACAGTGGGTGTAATAAATATCAAAATGTAATAAATGTCCTAAATTAAGTAATTAATTTTTCTGTGACAAATTTTGTAATTAGAAGTAGACGGTTGTTTAAGAGACTGAATTTTAAATACTTTAGCGCTTCAAATACTAAAAATACTAACAGGGCAATATAAACATATTTTAAGAGAGAAAAAAAACAGATTTTTAGCGCAGAAAATCACAACTTTAAATATTTTTAATTAATAAATAATTTAACGACAAAACTGAATGACGTACTTGTTTGAAGAATTTAATTTATTTGCGGTATGAGGATTCCTCGATAAACAAACGTTGGCGTGCTGTGCTGCTGCGCGCTGGTGTGGGGTGGTGGAGGGGTGGGGTGGTAAAGGGCAGGACGCGCGTCGCGACGCTCACTCAGTACCGCCCCTGCCGTCGCCAAGATGCCACGACGTCACTCGCTACCAGGTATACACGTAACATGCATTGCGTACAAATTAGACAAACAGAGAATGACGATTAAATATCAAATGAACCTCCGAAATTGGAAATTCCAGTTAGGTGCACGGTTGTTTTTAGAACTGTTTATGTAAATCCTTCACTGGAATTTGTAATTTTGGTTCCAGGTCATAAGTTGAATTTTTGATATTTGTCCAACGAAGAAGCTGAAGCTTGGATCGCGTATGGTTGTTAGAAAGAATTAAACTCGTGCCCGAGTGAGTTGTTATGCTTGCTTTGTATAGACTTTGATATAATCTCCAAGACTAACTGAATTGTAGGAGTAACTGTACTCAGGGCATTCAGGAGATCGTTGTATCGTTGGGAGGTTTCTTTGCATTCCACGCTGTTAATTCTTCGTAGATCTTTGAATATCCAGGGAGTACTGGAAGCTCCAAGGATATCAGAGAATAGGAGCCTTCAAATGTGATAGGCTTCTGCAAAAGCCTTAGACTTTGAGGACACAAATTTAAGAAAGGGAGGAGCAAAGGTCCTTTTAGGACTAAGCGCGGGGACAAACCGTCCTTTTCCCTTTGCAAGTTCATTTACTTAACCACCTTTTAAGGATTAGGAGGACCTGTATTAATTGAAGCGTTTTATATATCTGTGTTATTTGTGGTTTTTAGAATTTTAATAATTGCAGAATTTGTTTTCTCACAAAAAAGCCATATAAAATATTGAGCGGGTGTTTTGAATTTTGAGAAATGTTAATATAACTCGCATTATTTTATTCTGGCGATGTAGCGTGACGAAAATTACAGAAGTCAGTTAAAGTTAAAACATTTTTCATTACTATGCAACATTTTGAGAATCGTGTTTTAAGGTGAGGAGGAGCCTTCACTTGTACTTTCAATGGCCAGGATGTAATGTCTGAATATTAGTTTAGAGTCTCCAATTAGCATATATACTTAGGAATCGAATGCTTAGGTTCGATGTAGTAGTATAGATACAGTATAGTATTTAACATAACATTAAAACGTTGGAAAGATATAGTTACAGAAATAGGCGAGCTTTAAAAATGGAATAAATAAGCTTGATTTGTCCTTAGCGTACATCCTAAGGGTTAGTCACATCGTTTCCGGTTCTCCACACATTTACATATTACGTTGCATCCGGTATATATCGTACCTGCGTATTTAATTGCTTCCAGTTACCTCTGTAGATATATATATATATATATATATATATATATATATATATATATATATATATATATATATATATATATATATATATATATATATATATATATACATACTACTCATTTTAATTTCCAATTCAAAATAAAATTATGGACTTTTTATTGTTATTTTATTATTTAGTAATTTTATTGTAACTTTAATTTAAGTTTATTCTCTTAAAACAGAATTTTAGTTTGCCTTTGTGTTTAAATGTTTAAAATAGCGTTTTAAATACATTCGTTTTAAACAATTTTTGAACTTAAAACAATTAATTCTGAGGGAAATAATCAATCGTTTAGCTCAGTTAATTTTAAATAAAACCAGATAAGTGAATTGCGTCATAATTTGAGTCTGTAAGTTTTTTGGGAACCGTACATCCTTCAACCAGACACATATATTTTTATATTTATCAGGTAACAGTACAGAAATAAAAAATAAAATTGTACAAACTGTTACGAATTACTTATAGAATGCAAAAATATTTTGGTTTACGTAGAATTATTTGGGTTGTGTTTCTTGATCGCAGTTTACAAGGAAACGTTTGTGATATTTATGCTTCCAGGGAATATTAATGCCGGTGTTCTATATTCCACATAAACCGTTATAAACTTCCTCAGTGTGTTGCTGTTCAAATAAAAGTAAAGTTAGATCGTTAAAAGTTGATACGAGGGTTTCCCGCCTCCATTTAGTGTTGTCCAATGTACAGTTAGAGTGATTTTCAAGTTGTGGCGGGTGTTGCCCTTTTAAAAAAAATCCTCGATTGAACGCCACAATCTAATTAGTTAGGTTAAGAGTTGCACTAACAATGTAGACACCAAACAGGGCGCTACCACCCCCTCCCCCTCCCGGCGACGCTGAAGTGCAGGAGAGTGTTGTTTAATTGGTCTTGAGGACCCTCTCTTCGGTCTCGGCGTCCCAACTTCCAATGTTCCCTGAAGTGGTGAGAATACAGTTAACATATCGTTTATTCCGCTATGAATTTGATTGGCACGTCGGTTGAAATTATTGACGTTTCCTCAACAGCCATCAAGACTTTGACTGCGGCGGACTCACCAGTGCGTCCGTCCTGCTCCTTGAAATTACTCAGAATCGTTCAGTATAGATCGGCAGGGAAGGTGTTGGGTGGTGTTTTGTGGCCTTTCTAAATTACTCTCTCTTCAGTTTCAGTATTGCAAGTTCCAATGTTCCCTGAAGTGGTGGAGAATACAGTTAACATATCGTTTATTTCGCTATGAATGTTATTGGAACATTGGTTGAAATTATTGACGATTCCTCAACAGCCATCAATACGTTAACTGCGGCGGATTCATCAATGGGTCCGTCCTGCTCCTTGAGACCAGTCCAGTATAGACCAGCAGGAAAGGTGTTGGGTAGAGTTTTGTGGTTTTTCTAAATTAATGTATGATGTTTATACATATGCAGGTAACACATCCAATGTACTCCACTCTTTGACAGAGTCTTGAACTCGGTGAGAATTAAAATTCCGCTAGCTTCAGAACTGCCTGTAGGGGTAACCATCTTGATTGAGCCGTTGGAAGGATGGCCGTCCAGTTCTAGCATAAGGGTCTGAAAACAGACAACGCAGACATACAGGCTGTGGTATTCCTTAGGTAAAATAACTATATAAATTTGTTGTGATATTTGTGTTGGTGAATGGCGCAAGGCTGAACAACGGTAGTAACTAAAAAAAAACAAAAAAACTTGTGGTAAAACATCGAACCGACTCTGAATAAATTATCTTTTCTTGTACCTCTTGCTTTGTTGGGGATATGTTGATGAGAAAGTGGACAAACTGACCATAACTCTTAACTTGGAATTCTAAGAGAACATAATTTATTCTGACTGAGAATTAGAATTCCTCCGAGTTCAAAGTTAATCACTGAAGAGTGGAGTGCTGTATTGAAACCCCCCCATCCTCTTGCTCTCTACAGATGGTGGTATAGGTGTGGCTGGACCCAAAGAGAGAGGTTCTCAAGTCAAATAAAAAATAAAACTTCCTTCCCTCTTTTTATATGTTATTCTCATCTGCACCAATTGTGCACCCGATGAGACAATGAGACTGCCAATTCACCTATTTGTGTATAGGCGTCTCTGGTGTTGATACTATGTAACGGTTCGCTTTGAGCTTCTTCGTCGCCGACTTTTTTTGGATCTCTTCACACGAACATGACTCCAGATTCCAGGAGTTAAGTCTGTGACGGCATTAGATACCAGACGCTGCAATAAAAGGAAGGTGAACTGGAGCCGAATTCAACATTCAAACCCTCTTATGTTTTTTACAAATAAATCCGCATATCGGTATTGAAAAGCAGTGTTTGATTACCAATTTAAGCTTATATAGTGCAAATAATACCATTTCTTTAAAAACATCATGACAACTTTAACATGGCAAACAAAACACTTACACTGCTTTAAAAGGAAAATGTTGTTTAAAAAATTAAAGCCGAAACAGTTTTGTGGATTCAAAAGTCGATGAACTAACTAATTACAAGATATTACAAATTAAAAATATACTGTATAATTTTAAGTGGCAACAGACAACGTTTGGCTATTACTCGTAAATGAAAAATGTTAAGGCAAATAGCGTTGTGTATCCTTATACCAATGAACTAACTAATTACAACGTATCACAAAATATACAATATAATTTGCAGCCAATAACCCGTCTAGTGCCAAGAATATAAATTGTAGCTATTACACGAAACTGGAATTTTATCATTATTTTTCTTTTTTAAAGACAATTTGGCTATTTTTAAATGGAGAACCTAATCAAAAATAATTTAAACCAACATAATATAATAAGACTTACTAAAGATAAATTAATAATAAATACGCTTAGGCCCGGAGTTGCCTTAGGCTTCAAAAATAAGTAAGTTATATAATTTTTGAGGGACAGAGTTATAAAAATAAATTTGGTGGTTTACGCGTTTAGCCCTTGTGGATGCCTGCGTGAACAAGTGTTACAGGTAACCACAAAGGAATTCAATTCTGCTCGAGCCAGATGGAATCTAGAGAGCTTCTAATTGAATCTTTAGAGGATTGACAATCCTAAATCCTTACTTTAACAAACCAACAAAGAACATAAAACTTAAACATATACCAATAACTTTACATAGGCCTATGTTCCATACATATGTACTTTCTTTTTTTTTTGTGCCAACTAGGCTTCATTCCTAGTCCCACCTCACTCCACGTAGATACTTTTCAAAACATGTACTACTTTGTCTCTGGCTTTCAACTTAATGCTAGGGAGACTATAGTTCGTCAGGTGGTGGGCTAGGAATTCGTACCATGAGTGTGGGGCAGCTGTGGAAGCCCTAGACAGCCTTCTGAAGCTAATCAGAAATCCTCACGGTGCACCAGCAGCGAAAATATTAATCAGAAAGCCGGAACCAGTATCTAGTATCTCGCTAAAGAACGAGATTTACAAAACCGGAAATTAAATGAAACCTAGCAAATAATTCACCGACAAAAACACGATTAGAATACCCACCATTAATATAACAGAACAAGCAATATATATATATATATATATATATATATATATATATATATATATATATATATATATATATATACGGTGGAGCTTAACCAGTTAGCAGAAGAATGGTCCGTAGGCCAGTATTCCTAATATAACAGCTTCATTGAAGATACCTTTTAAGTACATTTTTGTTCTTGAAAATCATTAGGTAGCATCTTAAGCCCAATAAAAATATTAAAATGTCAAAGTCAAAATGGCTAAATGGTCATTTTGGGTAATTTTTGCTCCCACTTTTTGGGACTGCTCTCATAGTAACGACCGACGATGATGGATTATACAAGCTTCGCGACCAACCAAGCGTGAAACCAGGGATTTTGGAAACGAGAGAGAACGACCAGTCCACCGTTGAGACGTACGCTAACGTAGGAAAATCCCTTGAATATGTCTTTGGAGAGCCGCAAACTACGCTGGACCATGCATCACGTTTGGATATTAAAAGACCGCTCTTTTAATATCCGAACTATATTATAAGTATGGCTCCAAGAGCTCCAGGAGGGTTAACTTCTGGTTGGTTTTATACCTTCCAGTTGAACCCACAGTGGTTGCAGCAAAAACCGATGTGTCACTTAATCTGGGCAACCTTATGGATATCCAGGAGCGGCACATCACTAATCGCAAATGTCGAGATTCTGAGGTGCATGCGTAATTCGATAAGTATAGTCTACGACGGGAAATGACTGTTGGAGTTGGTGGGGTTTGTTCCTTAAGAGTCAAAGGTTCTTGCCAGCCTTGACATAAGGGTGTGCCACCCCCTGCCAGCTTTGACTGGAGAGGCAGGTTCAGAGCTGGCTTCTCCTTCTTCCGAGGGGACGCGAATTGAGATTAGTGTCATTAACTTTTCCTCGTGAATTTCGACTAGAGGTGGTGGAGGTGGCCTCTACTCCGAATCTCTTACCCATCCAAAATATTCCGGATGCAGCGCAAATGTCCTTATAGGACTAGGTGTAATTTTCTAAGCTTATTGTCCTAAGGGGAAAAAACAAAAATATGGCCCTAAGAGGTTAGACTGTACGACAACGCCACCAGCCACAGCAAAACTGAATAAAAAATAAAGCGGATAAAGGGGAATAACTCTTTATTTGATTAAAGCTTTTGATCCGGGCAGCAGCGAGGGTCGAGACCGCGGTTCGATCTGATTTAAACCGCAACAAAAGCAACTCATTTGAAGTGAAGCAACGACAAATTCCGCATGAGTTTTAAGATACTTATATTGTTCTATCCTCATATGGAGGTCGCATTAACGTAGAGAGGTCGCGTGTTTTATTAAGAGCAGAAATCCGTTAGTCCCAACACCATATCTCCTCGATAGGTAAGTTATTACGTGTTATGGACTAGAGTTGAAGCTTGACTTGTATTCTTGGTCACTGTTGAAAGAAAATTTTTTGATAAAATTGAAATCGGAAGAATTTACAGTTTAAAGAATGTTCAGCACAACCTATGATTACAATTAACATTTCCAGAAATGATCAGGATATACAGGTTTTAGAACGGCTAAAACAGATTGTTGAACGAATTACAAAAATCAGCATGAAGGGGCTTTCCTGAAAAATGTTTTTAGATCAACAAAGTTCTCTGGACTTGGTTATCGAAGCGTATACGCAATAAGCCCACACACGCAATAGTCTACTCAAATTCACACTCCATATCCTGTAAGGTGAGACAAAACAGTTCGAGCAAACGGTATTTCGGGAAAACCCATAATTCGGACCAATCAAATTCTACATCACCCGGATAAAGTTCGAAAATCCTCTTTCAAAGCCTTGTAAGGATTTAATTAATGCGTATTTTGTTACAAAAGATCTTAGCTAAAAGATCTTTAGCCTACGAGACAACTTTCTTGAAAATCGCACATTGAAGACTCAAATAACAATAAAATATCTGGGATGTAATTAAAGAAACAATTCCTTATAAAAGCTCACAGCATATGAAAAACTGGATGTTGAAAGATGACAGTTTACAGTGTCTATGACCGAACAGGTAGCTGAGTTATTCAATACGTTTTATACAGTATATCACGATTCTAGAAGACAACGAAATTAATAGATGAAATAATTGTTCGGATCACTCTACGAAGAATTAATTATTTAAGTAGTAATTTGGCAAAATCTGTAAAAATGCTCAAAAACGCACAATTCAAAAAATTGATTTTTTATTAAAAAATGTATGTTATTATTTTATTTTTAAATTTATTATTATGTTTTAATCATATATTTTTTAAATTTTTAAATATATATAATAAAATGTACCTAAGGAAATTTTGTTTTTTAATAATAAAATATGTGGAAAAGATTATCTTTTTTTTAGATTTTTGTATGATGAGAAAATTACATGATTTATGTAAAAACTTATATAGGTACCTATGAAAAGACTTTCCAAGAACATGATTTCGAAATGGTCCAATCACTATTGTAAATAGTTCCTTCATTCCTCTTATAATTAAAACAAAAGAGTCTCGATTTATATTTTTATTAAACTTAATATATTAAAAGTAAGTCAACCGAAAACTAAATATGCTACATTAAGATGTGACACATGTTTTATAATCTAACTTTAGAGAAACATTGGTTTTCGTTCAGCATGGCTTTGATTTTTTTTTTCTCAAAGACGTCAACTGAACATTTTTCACCTCAAAAGCGAAACAATTGGGAGCAAGCACTTGTTTCTTTGTCACTGTTTAAGCGAATATTGCGCTGTTTGTTGCCTGGTGGCCTCCAGTTCGATATTTCCTTTCTCGCGAGTGCTTTGTCTCCACACGCCATTACCGACCGCCTCGGGCTGAGAACTGAGGTTTGACACCTTTCTTGTCAGCCCAACCTTTCTGCTTGTGCTTTGCCTCCAGATAAATAAATTAACATAAAATATTTATCTACAGTGGTAGAATGTTATATTTGACGTATTTCGCGACATTAGTGCTCAGGTTCTAAATCGAGTGGAGTTCCATAACTGCATTCCGATTGTTTTATCGATATTTAGCGATATTATTTACTACTCACATAAATAGTGATATTCTTATGAATCTTATGGAATCGAGTGGAGTAACATAAACTGCATTTCGTTTGTGTTATTGATATTAAACTATATTCTTTACTCATATGAATAGTGATTTTCTTATGAAGGCCTACTTGAAAAGCCCAAGAAAACATCTACACTCGTAGAACTTGAAATATATTTTACGTATTTCCCATAGAGCACAGAATTCTGTGCTCTACGAGACAGACAGATAGGAAACTAAGCATCGGAGACCCATGGTGAAATGTTTGTCGACCTGAGCAATAACTTGGTATACCTTTGTCCAGAGAGTTACGTGACACCCCGTATATAGCCATATCTGTTTTATTGTTTTAATGTGTAATGAATTTGCCGTTATAATGAAATTAATACATAATATGTCATATCCTACCCCCTTCTTTCCATACTGGCGGAGGCCTTATTTCCACTTTGTTTTACTGACTAAACTGTTATCACATGAACATGGTATAACATGTATACATCAACGCACATCAAAATTGTGTAACATGTATGCATAAACCTACATCAAGATTTTATAACATGTATACGTCAACCAACACAAAATTTGTATAACATGTATACATAAACTTACGAGGTGTGATCAAAAAGTTCCAGGACTTTTTATATACTATGGGAATGCAATGTCTCACAGTGATGCGGTTGGCAGCATTGTATTCCCTGACTCAACAGTAACACAGCTGTGTTTGCAGATCAATCATAACATCACTGAAAGTAACATTAGCACAGTTTGTTTGAGATTAGTTTTATAGAGATTGGCTATTTTTTTGTTTAATGAAAATGAATGTGAAAGAAGAGCAACGTGTTTGTGTGAAGTTTTGTGTGAAACTGAACAAAACGTTTTCTGAAACTTTTTTGATGTCACAAGAGGCTTTTGGTGAAGAATGTCTAAGCCGATCATGCTGCCATCAGTGGTTCAAGAGGTTTAAAGGTGGCCGAACATCCATAGACGACGACGCTCGTTCCGGACGCCCTTCAACGTCAATCAATGATGACAATGTTGATCAGACCGTCGACTAACAATCCGTGAAATGGCAGAAGAGTGTAACATTTCATTTGGGTCATGTCAGGAAATTTTAACTGAAAAACTTCAAATGCGTCGTGTTGCAGCAAAGTTCGTGCCAAAACTGTTGACTGAAGACCAAAAACAATACCGAATTCATGTTTCTGAGAAACTTCTTCAAAAGGCAAATGACAACGAAAGCTTTTTGGATTATGTCATTACGGGAGACGAGACATGGGTTTTTGGTTACTATGTGGAAACAAAAGCCCAATCATCACAATGGACATCAAAAGGCTCTCCAAGACCCAAGAAAGCAAGTCAAGTCAAATCAAGTGTGAAGGTCACGCTTACGGTTTTCTTTGACTGTAAAGGTGTCGTCTACTATGAATTCCTTCCACAAGGTCAAATAATTAATTGTTTTGTTTATCTTGAAACCCTCAGAAAATTGTGTAATGCTGTGAAAAGAAAGAGACCTGAGCTGTGGCAAAGTGGTGATTGGGTCCTTCACCATGACAATGCTCCTGTTCACTCTGCATTAGTTATCCGTGACTTTTGTGTAAAAAACGCAATGACTGTCATTCCTAAGCCCCCCTACTCACCTGACCTGGCTCCAGCAGACTTTTTTCTCTTCCTGAAGCTCAAGAGACCCCTGAAAGGACGAAGATTTCAAACAGTTGACGAAATTAAAGAAAAAAACGACGGAGCTGCTAAACACCTTTACAAAAGAAGAGTTTTCTGGGGCCTTTGATCAGTGGAAACACCAGTGGGAAAAGTGTGTAGCTTCCCAAGGGGAGTACTTTGAAGGAGACAAATTCGAATAACCTGTATGTTGTATGAATAAATGTATAGAAATTCAGTCCTGGAACCTTTTTGATCACACCTCGTACATCAAAATTGTATAACATGTATACATCAACCACATACCACGATAGGTCGTGAAGGAAGTGAGAATTTCCGGATTTGCCATCGTTCAGTGATACAATACAATCAGTAAGTAACACCAATATACACAGCGTTACTGATTGTATTGTATCGCTGAACGATGACAAATGTCCGGAAAAAGTACTGTTTCCTTAACAATCCTTCCACTGCCAAAAACAAACGTCAAACAAAGAAATGTTGTTTAGGTCGGTGACTTCCACGTTATGCTGTCTTCACTGTGGCATCGTAAGCAGCGCCGCGAACTAACAAATGCGGCGAAGTAAAACGGATACGCCTGTCAGGGAAATGTGTTACAGGGATTAAGAAGTAAAGGTGTCGGAATCGGGATTTATGTCACACCTTAAGCGATTCACGGCGCGAGTCGCGACAGGTGGGCTGCAGGTGTAAAGTTTTATACTGTCTGCATCGGAGTAATTCATCTCCCATTAAATGACTTTCAATAAAGCTTACTTTGCAATAAGCGTAATGAGATAGGACATCTGTAGTTGAAACTATAGTTGAACTAGCAGTTGCCCGCGGCTTCGCACTTAATTTCCTGTTGAAAAACAGTACACTACATTCACGTACTCTTTTTATATCACATTCTAAACATTCCTGAGATAATTTATAGTCGTTCCTTCGTGAGCCTCTTGGGCGCATTATGAAGGTATGTACCATATTTCCTGCCTCTTCTTTCGTGGGTTTTGCTAGATAGGTTATTCAGTACAATTAATTATATGGAAAAATTATTTTCTGTCTAAGATATTTCCAGTGTTATTTTGGAGTTTGCCTAGTGCTGCTCCGATCAAGAAAATGTATCAACGAAAACCAATTTCGATCATAAAGCGTCTTCTTTCTGCTCTTTTCATTTACCTTCGATCTAACCAAATTCGATTCTTATGTTGCAAACATTCACGGTTTTGTACAATGAGGTGGTTTTTTTATAACAGCGTTTTAATAGCATTTTCATTGCATTAGATAGTTTATTGATCATTAATGCAATCCAGATTTAAAATTAGGCAATAATTTATTCTATGCAATCTGCATTGATCAAGCACTTGACAATAATAATTTTCTAAATTTTAAACGTAAACAAATGTTTTTCCCTCTTTGATGAACTGCAGCTGAAAGTATTAAGAGCTGTTAAGTACCAGTTCACTTTGTATTACGTGCCGTAGCGCAGTTTGCCGGATCGAAGGTAAAACATTCCAAAATAAACAACCATTTATAAATAAAACATTAATTAAATAAACCGTTTAAATTGTACAGAGTTGTATCTAAACCATTCTCAAATCCCCTTCAACACACACAAAAATAATTCGTCAAAATCGGTCCAGTCGTTATGAGTTTTGTAATATACATACGCACACAAGAAATATATTTATACATAAAGATAGGTAACAACCCATCTTAACGTTCACAGTTGTGTTCATCGTACACAACCCATCTTAACGTTCACAGTTGTGTTCATCGTACACAACCCATCTTAACGTTCACAGTTGTGTTCATCGTACACAACCCATCTTAACGTTCACAGTTGTGTTCATCGTACACAACCCATCTTAACGTTCACCGTTATGTTCATCGTACACAACCCATCTTAACGTTCATCGGTGTGTTTATCGTAAACTATAAGTATCCAAAATTTATAAATCGCTTCTTTAGTTACGGAAATATATAAAATTTAGGTGCCGAAGGTTTATTCAAAATAGACCAACTGGTACTGTCGTGAGCAACATTATACTCTTGAATACAGTTGAAAAATATACGAATGGAGTAAATACTTCGATATTTTTGTCACAGTGTAATAGTGCTCTGAAATAAAAATTATTTTTCAACTTTTAGATAAATAATTGTGGAATATTGGGAGTTGAAAAACAAGCGGAAAAGCCAGTGTGGATAAATCAGCGAAGCGGATTGAAGTTTCCCCGAGTACAATACACAAGAGTATCGATTAGTCATAATCTGATTAACCGAATATCCGTTCGGGCTGAAGAGAAAAATCTTACATTTATGTGTAATAAATAAGTTACCTTACTATTCAATGGAGCTTAAAAACATTATTTGCTTTAAAAGAAGGGGTTTTTGTATATTATTCAGTATTAACATAATTATCTTGATTACTTAATATGCAGGTGAACAAAGCCCTACTGTCGAGATTAAAGTCAGTCGTTTTTATGTGCAAACTCATTGATTTGCATAGGTGATAGAATTAAAATTAACGTTACTTTAAGTCACATCATTATTGTGGCTACAGTATTTGTGAACATTAAATAAATAAAATTCTGGTCCGGAAGAAATATTTTTGAACAACTGAGGGGGGGAGGTCTTATTATTTTACAGTTGTAAAATATAGTATTCTATAATTTTAGAATAATTTCTTAACACCAATCCTTAGGTGAACGGACAAGAACACGCTAACATTGAAGCAAGTGTAAAGTTCGTCATTTTTCGTGGTTTTTTCCACATATTAAAAATATTCTTTTATTTAGTTCACAAAATTTGAGATCAAACTACACCCCCCCCCCCCCAAATAAAATTTTCCAATCCGGAGTATCCAATTCTCGAATTCCTGGGTACTCAATTGTGTCGAGGCTTCAAATTCAATTCATTTAGTGACTTACATTTTATATCGTACGTATTAATCTACTAATTATGTATATTGATGAAACAACAATTTTCTGTAAAGGTCTATAAAACAGCTTACACAATGTTACATGGTAGCTTATGCTGTTGAATTCGTAGTTTACACATTAAAAGTGTGAAAAATCTTTAAATTTTAGTGAAATATGCATTGTGGTTCACTTAACTAACCAGTTTGTCGGAGCATCGTGAAGTAAGAGGTACTGAAAGGAAACCCCCTCTTCCTTGTGGTCTACTTCACAAACACCGCCACCTGGGTAAACACAGGATAAGATAAAACAAGTTTAAGGACACTATGGCTCTCGCAGTGACTTGCGTGTGTTGCCTTGGATGTTCTCTTATTTTAGGTAGATGACGTAATCACAAAACTCTTATGTCTTCGGCTTTGTAATCAGGGTTTGAATTTTTAAGTAAGTAATTTTATCAGTTATTCCTGCCCGAAATACTTACATTAGGATGGAGAATAAATTTAATAATCTGAAAAGATAACAGGATTTCGGACATTTGCCATCGTTATAGGTTATAAAAGGTATAACACAACGTTTCGATGATTAGGATCTATCATCTTCGTCAGATGGGGGAGTTATCAATTTTTGTTTAAAGTTTGCTATTGATGATGGAAGGTTTGAAAGGATAACATGATTGCGGACCTTTGCCATTACAGGTTATAAAAGGTATAATACACAACGTTTCGGGATTGGAATCTATCCTCTTCGTCAGGATAAAAAAATCGTTTAGTCTGATGTATTTTTGTATGAATCAGATGTACCTTACATCAGGTAAAGGGGAGAGAATCCAAAGAAGTTACTGTTCCTTACATCATATTTTCTGTTTTGAAAACATCAACAGTGTAACGCAAAATATTATACTTCACAAAAATAACTGTTAAAATTAATTATAAAGACATTGTTTCAGCTATTTCAATGGTAGGTTCTTTTTCTTTTGTTTCCTTTTACGAAGCAAAATAATAATAGTCTTATCCCTTTCAAATACCGTGATGGAATAAATACAAGTACATGAAATATATCAAACTTCCTATATTCAACAACCATACTATACCGTAGTCTAGTGGGTTTGCGAGTATACATAAATAATGTTGGTTTTGAATCACTAATTTAGTAAAGAGATCATTTGTATTTATTTTGTATATGCTTAAGAGCATAATTAACTCTAATTTTTTATTGTTATCCGCAGAAAATAAGTGAATGCATAATTATTTACATTCTGTACCATAATATTGAAATACATTTATATCATAAGAAAAGCTGGCCCTGATATAAAGTCAAATACAATGACGTAGCCAGCGAGGGGGTCAAAAATGGCCCGGACACCCTCCAAATTTTCAATTTTTTCAATTATTCTTAGTGACGAATATTATTATTTACATAATTCAGTATTACTGACATGTGCTGCTAAAAGATCGTTCTCAACCAAGAAACGGCTCAAGAAATTTTAATGAACAAAATACTGTATAAACCACCGGAAAATATCAGTTGTCTGGATCCCCATAATTAATTCCTGGCTACGTTCTTGGTAAAATAGAAGGATACTATCTTGTATGAGCAGGATGTATTGATGGTAAAATTTGTATTGTACTGCAGTATGGTGTATTTTATCATTAGTGACGCCATACCTGCCATTAGTATACGATGGCCAGAGAAATTATTTTGCACTCTTTGGTTATGATTTTTATTTGCATTCAATTTCCAGGTTTTTTTAGTTTTTAGTGTAAACTGTGATTTATTTATTTAATAATATTTGGAGGCCATTGCAAAAAATTCGAACAAACTGTATAAAAAAAGCGTATTGTGGACAAATTATGTGTCTGACAAACGTCATTTAGAACAAGTTAAATTGTGGACAGACGATAAGTGCACAGTTTGGCTCAAAATATATTATTTAATATTTATTTAACCTGGTTTCGACCTTCTAAATGCCGACTGTAGTATTAAAAGAATCGTAAATATACCTAATAATCCAGTAAGACTACTTTAGTCGTATTAATGTAAAATCTTTGCATGTTCAAGGATGTAAAGTTAAGAAATTCAGTGTAACTGACGCGGACTGCTTAAAAATGTCACTACTCAAAGTCCACTTTGCCGAAGAATGATAATGTTTATTTCTTATATAAAATCAGTAACAGTACGTTTCGAGATCTACAATGTGATCTCTTTCTTCAGGTAAACAACTAATCTAACACATAATTAAAAACTAGGTTAAAATAAAGAAATTTATACCAGAGCATTGTGGCACGCGTAAGTTAGGAATTACAACCACCATGTCGTGTGCCAGATTCACTAACTCTAAAACATGCAATTAATAAAAAAAAATACACAACACTAATTATTAAAACTGAACTACAGAATACAAAATAGGTTTGGATTCGCCGACCAACCACCTGCAACTGACCAGAGGCCAATATCAAATGGTGATCGTCACGGCAGAAACAAAATGGCGGCAAAAGCAAAAGGGAACCACTGTAGGTCAGATTGTAGTTTTCGAAACATAGATTTTTTTTGTATCACAGAACGATGGTAAATGTCCGGAAAATCGTGTTTCCTTCACAATCGTTCTTCAAAAACAGACTTTAAAACAAAGAATATTTATTTACAGTTAATACTTCAAAAACATTTAAGTAAGCAAATTGTTTAAATTTGGTTAGGAAACAAAGCCAATCTAGTGTGAGAGTCACTTATCAGATTGAGTCATCTATGCTGACCAATGCTCAGGTGCTGCGCTTCTTTCTGAAACTCATCTCCGGAACGCCGGCCACATTTTGGTCAGATGCCAGAGTTCTCAATGGTCGATCACAATCGGCGATAGCATATCGACCGTTGGCCGCTTAAATGATTGCTCTCTCTTAATCGAATGACGTTAACATTATTTGTTGAAGTTCACTATTTGCATAACAAGTCCATGCCCACGCCGGTAATCAAATCCATAGGTATATAAGTTACTTAGTTTTAAGTTTAAATAATTAGGCACTTAGTTTTAGATTACTTACGAATTAGATCAGACGATTTTTTTTTACATTTAGTTGCGGGTGGAATGATTAATTTTGAATGTTAAATTGAGATCCAATTCATCTTCCATTTTATTTCAGAGTCTGATATCTGACGCTGCCTCAGACTTAACTCTTTCAATCTGAAGAGATCCAAAGAAAGTCGGCGATGAAGAATCTCAAAACGAACATTTACGTCGTTGCGATATCAGTCACACCTATACGAGGTGAAGTGGCGGTCTCCATTGTCTCAGTACACAACTGAGTGCACCAAGATGTTTCTGACACGATCTATAAGCACGGTGAAATAAAAAGAATGCGAACTGGAGCTCAATTCAAATTTAATCAACCATTCTTACCATAGTTACGTTATGTGAAGTGGTTAATGTATATATCCAGTTTTTAAATATTCTATTTTGAAAAATACCGATCTAATAATGTGAACACTTTGTCTGCCAAGCAGCACAGTATCTAGTCTTGGGTTATATAGAAAAGTCTTTAAGTGTGCATCATGAGAGTGAACATGTTAATGTAGATTTTATGAAGATCTGCTCATCGCATTCATCTATTAGTACTTTCCGCAAAATGTCTCTCAGCTCCTACATTTTGAATCTTTGTACTGTTATCTCTCCTCAATTTTCCAAATTGCCTTTGTAACCGGTTGTAGCCGATCTCGGTGTGACGTTTGTAAGCCCTTATTTCAATTAATTAGTCTAAAAAACAACTCGAAATTGTATTTAAAAAGATCTCAAGATTCAGTACATATGTGTTTATAAAATTGCCTACCTTGTATATGACCCAGTGTGGAGCAAAATATTGTTACCAAATGGCAGACCTTTGGCGATTGAGGATATAAAGGTATGTCTTTAGAAAGCTGTGTCTCATCTGCTAACGTATTCAAAAATAAAATGTTACCACATGAGTTGAAAATATGTCAATGTTTGCTGTCGCAAAACATTTACCTCTGTTATAATGTAAACTTAGGAAGTCTTCCGTAACAGTTGATCAAGTTCATGACTTATGGATCAAAATTAATCACAACTCGTTCTCCACCATAGTTGCATGATTTTTAAACATTGCCTCTGATAGACCAAGGGGGACTACTCCAATTTCTCCAATACGAAGTGGTTGCGTAGTGAGGTGAGTTTTTACAGCAGGAGAAGGAACAGGATAGGAATATTACATTTAGGTCCGGTAAAATAAGGATGCAACTCGGAATGAAAGATAATAAGCTAAAGATTTTGCATACGTCTTTATTTTTTATGGTATAAAACTTACCTCAAAAGTCTCATATAATCACGGTGTACGCGACTTAAGATAATTTAAGGTCAAGAAAATCAGTTTCTTTGCAAAATATCCTCGTTTCCCTTACGTTAAATGACTTTTGAAGGTGGTTAGAGAAATTGTAGAACGGAAAATTCTCTTGAACTTTTGTCCTGAAGTAATTTTATGTACGTTGAACCCTTTTGGAGTTACAGCGCAAAAAGTAGAGGGACCGCTTACCTGTATACACGATAATGTGAGGTCAGCCCGTAGAATACAATAAATTAAATTAGTTATATTGTTAATTATTCACCTTGACTATTATATATTACTTTAATAATATTAATTAATTTCTTATTTATTATTATCATTATCAAAGTCATTTAGCGTAAGGGAAACGTAGATATATAAGCAAAAAACGGAATTTTTCGTGACCTTTGACCTTAAATATCTTAAGTCGCGTACACGTATTATATGAGAACTTTAGAGGTAATTTTTATACCAACAAAAATAAAGAACGTATGCAAATCTTTAGCTAATATTATCTTTCATATCCAAGGTTGCATCCGTTTATTTTGCCTTATTTTTACTACATTAATTCTTTTCCCCTGGTCAGTTATACTACGCTGTCAATAAATTGCTTTGATTAAACTACCTGACTCCTAAACGCCAAACATACTTTGTATAATCTCCAGTGTGAATTTTTAAATGACGTATGACTAGTGTAAGATGTGGACATTAATAATAAACGGAAACCTTAGTAGAAATTAATTCCATTGGCAATGTTTTTGTTTCAGGGCTCCTCCTATTGCTGGCTTGTGCAGGCGCCTCCCAGCAGACCGCCCTACGTAAGTACCTCTGTAAATAATCCACCCGGCCGTTTAAAAACGAGTTGGCCTTTATAACGGAGCCGCGCGGTGTGTGTGAAAAAGTGATTTATAGGACAAGTGTAAGCCCCTGGATCAGCGCGAACTGGCCGACACAGAGGGATTTACTTGGCGCCCTCGTATTGATGTAGACCGACCAAACCTCTGGGCCGAGCGGTGACACGCGCAAACTGGCCGAGTTTGAAACAAGATCAACCTCGTCCCATTGACCGTCATTGACGTGTCATCAAGCTAATCTCGTAATACATCCTGTGTACGATTGTAGCTGACAGTTTACACACCATACACTTTACCTAGAAGTTACAAATCGTTCCTAAAGTAAAGTACAGTTCAATCGTGATAATCCGACATTTGGCCAAGTCCGACAAAACGCTCGAAAAAGGCTATCGGCAGGTCGGCGGCTGACCGCTTCAGGCCACTGTAGTACTGTACAAGTTGTACAGAATCTTTAAGTAAGGAGAAGAAAAAAACTGTTTTTTTGATTTTTATTTTAAGTAGTAAAGATGGCATTTATTAAGAGTTTTTTCACTTATTTATTAATGTATGCACAGTTTGTTCATTCTATGTCTACTATAAATAGTAAACGTACAATAAAAAAAGTTTGTTCCTTTTACTAGTATAGCTGTTTTGCTTATCTTCTACGTTTCTTACTGATTATAGGTCTATTTATGCACTGTGTTAAATGGCACCCCTTGGTAAATACCGGACTTCTTTGGTAATACCGACAGATGTGCTGGTCCCATATCTATCTGGATTATCAAGATCAGGAACTGTAGATGAACGTTAAATTTATTATTAATAAAATAAAATCATTATTTCCATGGTTAATCTCCCCATATATTTAATTGTCCCTATTACGAAATTTGAATTATTTACATAATTATATAATGCAGATGAGCCAAAAGTCCCAACAGAAGTTCTTTATTGTACCAGGCGGACGGTTAGGGCTAAGAAGCCCTCTCTAACACTACATAGACATATTTTTATCGCAGAGATAACTACGTAATTTATAAAATATTTTGCTGCATTGACAAAATACCAATTTGCATCTGTAGTGTGTATGTAAATAATTTTGATAGAGCAGGATTCTCTTAGAAGTTTGCTGTAAGATGAGACTGGTAGTGTGGAAGTTCAAACCATTTATGTATATTTTTAGGTTCCCAACGAGTTTAGGTTTCTTTTTACATTCTTAGAGTTTGCATATTTACAGTAAAATGAATGGCACAGAAAATGGAGGGACTTTTGCAATTAATATGAACCAATGATACAAATTGCTATAGTGATTTACAAATTTATCAAAAACAAAGTCAGAAAGCACTCTCTACACAAGACACTACAAGTGCAAATTTTAAATGTGAGAAAGACATATTAAGATGGGTGTGGTTGTGTTTCCTTTGAACATATAGTGCTCGTATCTATTTAGGTAGGCGTATATAACATTTATATAGGTACAAGGGTAGCATCATAAATTCCGAGAAAAAAGCAAAAAGGTGTCTTGTTCAACTATCAGGCGAAGGTTGAAAGGATAAAAAACATCCTCTAACACAAACTGGGGACCCAACGGCATAAAGTTGGTGACATTCCGAACCACACCACCAGTGGCCCGGACAGGCGGGCTGCTTGCAAGGACAAGGATCGTATTATATCGGGTCACCATACCAAGTAGGCAAGCCCACGCTCCGATGTTGCTTTGATCTGGTTATCCTTGTAATAACCGCTACACGCCATTGTCTCGTAGTGGATGGTAATCGAGATACGTCGATGTATTGTGCTGGGAAACAGTATTTTACTTATAAAGTATTTCTGCTTACCCAATGGGCTCAGTAGGGCTTTGTAATCCACATTTCATAATTTCAGACCATTGCTCCCTTTTGGTAGCCAAAGTATTAACCGTTTACAGTATTTTCAAAATCTAAAAAATAGAATAGTTAATAGACCGTATTTTTGTACGAGGGACTTACCAGGTAAAATTAATTACGCATCTTAATTATATAAACTTAGAAACTGTCTCAATTTGTGTGGTGTGTTCTTTTTCCAATGAGAACATATTCCCCAAGAAATCTTGTATAAGAATTGGTTTTCCCGTCAGTTGCTCTTCTTGAATGATGAGTTTTAAAGTGTGAGAAAGTGAAAATTATAATCAGGAACCCGCGTTATTCATTTCAATATTTTTTGGTCCTCAATAAAAGATAGAAAAATATTTTTATCATTTACTCGAATACACACGGGTGGAAAAAACAGCTCAAATACAAAAAAATTATCGAGGTAATATAGGTGTATGTTTTAATTGTGTTAGGACATTTGGAGTGATATGTTTCTTGTTTGATTGAGAGAGGTCGCCGG